>NC_056728.1:1892195233-1892282733 GCF_019279795.1 Protopterus annectens | reverse complement strand
AGGAGCTAAATCTGCATGTCAATAACATAGCAGTGATATGCAGAGTAACTATACAAACAAAGTTCAAGTAGGCTCACCAGATGGATCCCATGTGGGGCATTAAATCTGAGACAGTATTAAGAAAGAGAGCTGACACCAGAAAGTAGTTTCTCTAATTGAACAAATAAGTCAGAGGCAAGCAAGCCCATGATGATCATACCTGAAAGAACTCAGTAATCCTGCAAGTGCATGAAATACATGTATTCTGTGGTCTTCTATGCTGAATAGCAATGAGAGCTAAGCAGGACGCAAGTCAAGTAAAATCGTTGCTCTCTCACTAAAACTAGATCATTAAGGACTATGGTGATGTCTGTATCAGTACCACGCTGGCCAGAAATCGAACTGAAATGTGCCACAGATACCATTTCTCTACATATAAGAATCAAATATATCTTCCCAGATAAGCTCCGAGGTCTAAAGCTATGAGCTGTTAACAAGCTTCATCCTACAATTCTGAGTTTGATTCTTTCAGTTTTGACTTGAAAAATGGATGACCCCTCTCAAATCCCTTATAAAGAGAGTGCCCTTGCATTATCCCTTAAAAGGGCACTTTTGTCCACTGTAATTATCTGGTCAACAAATACAAAAATTAAAATGAAAAGTTGCATATATAAGCTGCCATCTTCAAGCTTGTACTAATAAATGAGAGTGTTAAGACTTGATGGTAGTTATTTAGGTCTCAAAAATATAACTCTGCCATTTTAAGAATCTTAAGATTCAGGGTTAATCAATAACTCATTTAGAATAGTTGGAAAAGCCCTTGTGAAGGAGAGAAAATATAGCAAACATCAGCACTCAGCATCTCCAGGCAAGAAATTACCAGTCTGGTAGTACATGGGTCAGCACCAGTTTGAAGTATACCAGAAATAGTAATAAGATACCAAGAAAGCATGTAGGATTCGAGAAGATTAAGGTGGTGAATAAAGTCCTCTGCAGTTATCTGTAGCTAGATATTGAGTTTATTTTGAAATGTCTACAAAAATTAAAGTATACAATGACTATATTAAGTCATTTTGGTGACAGCACTTGATCAGTATTTTCCTTCTAACAGGAAATTTGTGAAATTTGATGGAAATGTGGGGAGAACTTTTAACAAGAAATAAAAAAAATATATGTATTTTTTTCCTCCTGCTTGAAAGTGATCTACTATACTGATTCAGTGAGCATGTCCTTCTTTAATTCATAAACCTGGAAAGTTTACTGGAATTTTCCATGTTCTAGCAAGCTGCAGAGCTACACTGATAGATTAATGATTTCTGTGCAGTTCTGTTGAGATCATGCTGAGTTCTGTGGACACCAAAGGCAGTAATGGTAGGACACTGGGCATGGCAAAGGCCAGTAAGTGCCTTCATTCCTATTTTCTATTACAATATATCACTAAAGAGTGATACGATTTGCTGTATTAGCTGAGAGCAATGCAAGTGTCACTTGACAATGACAGTCAACAATGCCATCCATTCTCATATCTGTAGACCCTACCAAGCTTGCAAATTGATGCCTTGTAATAGTTTTTTAACAGGTTTGCCAGAGACATTGCAAAACATATAACACTGCATGGACAAGTGCACTAATTATGAGAATTCCAGGAACCTAAAGAAAACTCAAACATTTCAAAGATTTAGTTCATCCTAAAGGAGTCCATGATGTGTTCAAAACCTAGCAGTGATAGAATGCTGATCCATTCCGTTCATCTGGGTTAGTTTTAATTAGCATTCTAGAATGAGGATTAGAACCATTATAGAGAAGACATGACACATAAAGAGCACTTAGTAATTTGCACTATGTGTTATGTCATTTTTCACATCCATATTCCCTTATTATCTCTGCTGTGTGTCTGTTGTAACCATCGATGGTCATAAAAATAAATACTATATGGATTAAAAGTTATATTTCAAGGATGCCTTCCTTACTATTAGTTATTACTCACTGCTGTGTCGAAATGTTCATCCAACTTCTCATTGCCAGTCATGTCAATAGACCACCAGAGCAAATTGTGTTGTCCTGCACATTGTTCAGGACTATGATACTAGTTCCAATTATCACCTCTGTAGTGCTACATGCCTGCACTTATGATAGGTCTCTCTACTTAAATGTCTTTCCAGTCATCTTCTTATTGTTTACTAGACTGCAGACATCACCCACCTCCTACGGCACCCTTAGCTTCTTGCCAAACATCGTACCTTGGCTGTATTACTTAAAGGCATGTGCCTCCTGATACTGACTAATACTACCATGACTAGATATTGGCATTCATTTACATATAGTCTTTTGAAACTGCAACATTAATCTTTAGTCATTGGGAAGAGATTGGAGCATCTATCACTTGACTTCTGTGCTGCACTGCTGTGCCTCCACCTTTTATTTCATTCAGTGAACAGGGATATGAGTCACCAGGTGGATCTTGGCAGTACTTATGTATTGTGGATAAGCTCTGTTATACTGCACCAGTTATGAGGGATCACATCCCTCATGTATTTTGTTATTCCTGTAAAAATGTTTTATAAGACATAAAGACAAATATGCAATAAGAAGAAGAACATGTTAGGTAGCAGCTACAACTCCTAAAACAAATATTATTTATTGTTTTTTTAATTTCACTCACCGTTACCGTTTGCGCATGAGGTACAGCTACCCTTTAGCCATTGTGTTTAGCTGACATTAGGGGTGAAGAAACAGTGTTATAGATGACAGCTGATGCTTTACTTTTTGTTGTACAATTATATACCCATGAAATATTCCAAATGGTGTTCTTTCTCATTGCCATTCTAGTGAAGTCAGCAATTCAGCAATTTTTGAAATATGTTACACATATGGCATCCATTACAAAGATACTAAAAGTAAAAAATACTTGAAGGCACCTAATATCTTTTGAAGGACTGCTATACATACTTGCTGCAAAATCATCACAAACTGATATTTTTCTTATAAATGAAAAATAAAAATACTTAAATTTTATTTTATTTATTCTTTGTTGACTGGGTTAGTCCCACTAAGCTAGGAGCCTCTTTTCAAGGGTGACTTCAGGTGGTATTTATACTAGTAGGAAAAATTTGGCCAGGACATTAGGGAACTTTCTCTACTCTTGGTAGTCATGGGAAGAGTGTGTTTGTTACACATCCTGACTTCCAGTTTTCTTTCCAGGCACAGAGGCAGCCAGGAGAAAGAGAGAGAAAACATGGCTGATTCAGCTTTTGCTGAAACTGGAGTGAAGGTTGCTGAAAATGTAGATGGAATGGTACAATCACTACCAGAAGTTTTTTTTTCTAATGAAGTGGGTGCAGACAAAACAGTGGCATTGGAGGAAAAGGAGATTGTAGCTGAAATGGAGATGGATTCAGAGGAAAACTTTCAGAGTAGATTGTTTGACGGAGAGGCAGTTACCTCTGAAAAATGTATAATTTTAACCCTCCAATGGATTGGGGGAGGGTTGTGGGATGATTATTTGGAATAAATGGTAAACCAAAGTGAGACAGAAAATGGAGCAGCAATTTCAATGAGTGACATCATGGAAAAAATAGAAGAAGAAAAAGGAGAAGAAGAAACTGTGTCAGAGAAATTTCCTATGTCAAAAACCTTTGCACAAACTGTGGGAGAAGGAGCAAAGAAGAAAGAAGAAATGCAAGAAACAATAAATAAGTACACAGTACGTGTGAGCATGTAAAAAGGAGAACATTTGGACAAGAACAAGGTTTGTCATAGCACCTCTGCCTCTTAAAGGTAAAGAGGTAAGAGCAAGTATTATAGTTAATAAAGAGACTTCTGGGACTTCATATTCAAGAATGGCTGGCCATAGAACATTTTATGGGTGCATATGAACCAAAGAAAAATATTTATCCATGGTCCAAGTATGTGATGCAACCTTTTTACAGACAAAAAAAAGAATAATGATCCAATTTAGAACTGAAGTTGAAGCAAAACAACTAAAAAAAAAAAAAACATTTGTTAAATATATGTAAAGAAGTAATGGACACAACAAAAACATATGATGAAAGAGGACTATGGACTGGGGGATGGGAATGTGGAATAATACTGAAAATGGAAAATGATAATGTTGTGCACGTACCTAGTATTATTAATGTTCATGGTAATAGGGGTTTTGTGAAATATAGGGGTCAACCAAAGACTTGCTATTTTTGTGGAAAAAATTATCATTTAATCAATGAATGTGATAAAAAGATGCTATTTATGTGGTAAAACAGGGCATAATGCAAAACGTGATTTAAAGTGCAAAAAATTTTGCAATATGGGTTATTCATGGCTAGAATGTGAAATGAATGTGCAAGAAAATGTAAATGAAATTATACAGGAGAATGAGATAGAAGAATGTGTTATACAAAAAAATGTACAAAAAGATATAATTAATAAAGATGTTGTTCATGAAGTTGAAGAAAGTAACAAGGAAAAAGGAACAGAGGAGACAATTTAGGATGAAGCTGACTGGTGTATAGTAAGAAATAAAATAATTCAGTAGGGAAAAGAGTTAATGAGCAGAAAAAAACTTTGAAAAATATGCTTAGAGAAAGGAAAGGGATAAAAAAAGTATTATACTAACCATTCTTAAAAGCTGAAAATAGCTTTAAATGTGAACAGTTTGAAAATATTTAAGAGAAGAATAGGTATATTACAACTGTGTGCTGCAGTAGATGTACATATTATTGTTTTGGAAGATAGACTATTAACAAAAGAAGAAAGAACACAAACTGAACAACTTTGGAATGGTGTGGTAGTTTGGAACATCTGAAAAGAAAAATTCTTAGGCATATGTATATTATGTCAAGAAAGCATTAAAATATTAGATGTAACCATAATGGAACAAGGACGGTTTACCGTAATGGACTTGAGATGGATATGTGTATGGAATTATAGCTTTATATGCATATTAACAAAAAAGAAAGAGAGCAAGGATGTTTAAAAATATTCTTGAATATGTTTGCATAAATATGGACATTATAGTGGTGGGTGATTTTAATTGTAATTTAAGAAAAAATAAAAGCAATTGTGAGGTTAAAATGGTTAAAGGAATTATGAGAAGTGGAAATTTAAGTGTATGGGAGAATGAACACTGGACCTACAAAAGGAATGTAATTAGGACAGAAATTGATTATTTTTTTAATATCTGATAGTTTAAAAGTTAAAGAAAAATGAATAAAGTATGCTGGATTTTCGGATCATGTGGCTATATGGGGGAAAATTAAGCATATATAAGAATATGAAAAGGAATTAGGTTTAGAAGAGAAAAAAATAACTTATGGAATTATGGATAAATCATATGAATATGAGATAGTTCTATGAGAATTGGACTATTTGGTGGCTTAATTTTAATGAGAAATATAAAAAAGGAAGAAAAGAAGAAAAGAAAAAGACAGATATAAGAAAATAAGTCAAGAAACATTCAGAGATTTATTAGAGAAGAAACATTAATTTTATGAAAAAGAAAAAGAAATATACAAAGCTAATCAAATTCAAATTAACAACTTGTTATACAAACAAAAATATTGTTTACAAGGAAAAAATGCACCATATTTGAGTAAAATAATAGAAGAAAGAAACTAATAAGAGAAGTAAAGAATAAGGAAGATAAGCAAATAAGACAGCAAGAAGGAATATATGAAATAATTAAAGAATATGTATTGGAATTATTTGTTAAAAGAGAGGAAAACATAGAACAAATGTATAAAGGTGAAACATTAAATAACAAAGATAATGAAGTATTTAGAACAAAAAATAACTATGAAGGAATTTAATTAAATTTTAAAAGATAGTAACATAAATTCTGCAACAGAACTGGATGGAATTGAATATGGCATGTACAAAGAAATGAAGGAGTGGCAAATATATTTTTTAGATGTTATGAATGAATGTTTAGAAACTTTAATTAAAGTGAAAGAGATATGTACAAAAGACCTATAACATTGAATAATATAGATTATAACATTTTCAAGAGAATAGTAACAAAAAGATTACAAGAAATGGATAAAATGTATTACCAAATTGTATTTAGAAGGAAAGGAAAAGGAAACCAAGAGTTATTATGGATTAATAAAATAAATAATTGATGATATCATAAATAAAAATGTAGAAGCTAAGATTATGATAGGGGATATAACTGAAGCCTGTGATAGTATTCAATATAAATCATTATGGGGAATTTTGCAGGCATGTAATATAAGTAAAAAATATTACAAGTTATAAAATCAGTTTATGAAAGTAACTATGTGAAATTAAATGTAAATGGCTGAAATGGGGAAGAAATAAAAATAGAATGTGGAATAAAGCAGGGCTGCCCAGCTAGTAGTGTATTTTCTCATTAGTTATAAATGTAACAGTGAATGGAATTAATAAAATGTCAGGTAGCAGTGGACATAAAATAATGAAGGAAGTACAATTGCCAACAATGTATAATTATGCAGATGATATTGGATTAATTGTTAAAAATAAAGTATGGATGGAAGAAGTAAATGAAAAATGAAGTATAACGTTTTTAAAAAAAATGGTTTAAGTATAAATAAAGAGAAAAGTAAAGGATTTGGCTTTGATGGTATGATAGGAGGTACTGACTTCAATGACAAATATATAGCTATATTAGGAATAATATTTGTAAGGAATGAATACAGATAACAACAATTTCATATAGAAAAAACACACTTGTTGAACACAGTGGTAATTGGAAATTTTTTTTATATTGCTAACATCTATATGATTCCTATTAAGCATGAAAAGGAACTAATGATGATTATATTTGCTTTTATATGGGGCTCTAGACTAACTCCAGTCAAGAGAGGGATTCTATATATGAAAGAAGAGCAATGTAGCTTGGGTTTAATAAACCCACTAGTACACGTAATAACTTTAATTTTATATAAGGTATTAAAAAGGAATTATGAAGGAAAATAAAAATGTGATAGAAGTGATACTATATTATAAATACAAAGAATTGTGGGAAGGAATGGAAGTTAAAAAAGTAAAAGCATTGTGAATGAAGATATGAAAGAGTACCAAAACAAAATTGCATTATGGAAAATAAAAAAAGAATATATATGAACAAAATAGGAAGGAATGGTACTTAAATGTTATGAAAGCATTTTATTGCATTTATCCATGGAAAGATTTAGAAACAAATAAGAAAAAAGCCATAATGATGAAGTATAATAACTATAAAAAGATTAAAGAATATAATGATTTTTATGGAGCGTGTCTATTAGAAAATTGCCGGTTAAGGTAAATATGCCATACAAGAAAAAGCAAGAGTGAATATGTAACACGTGGAGAGTTTGAGACTATTGAGCATGTGCTTTTGAAATGTGAAAGAGTTAATCATTTGTGAAAAGAAATACGTAAAAATAATAGGGTGAAAAATGTGTTAAAATTTGAGCAAATAAATGTGAACATAATAGAATTTGGTTATTATGGTGCATGAAAACAGAAGGAAGTGAAAAAAATGGACAGAGTAATATTTTATGTTTCATGGATTACATGAAATGAGAGACTAAATTAAATCAAATACAATGGAAAATGGACTTTGACAAATATTCTGGAGAAAATAATGCTTTGGTTGTGGATAAAAGAGTGGGAGGAATGCTTAAACTGAAGTTTATAACATATGGAAATTTGTAAATAGATGTAAATAATGTAAATATGTAAATAATATGTAATGTATATATCAATTAAAAAATCCTTCTCTTTCTAATAAGCGCCATGGGAGCTTTTATATCCACCTACGTACATGGGTCTCGGTTTAACATCTCATCCAAAGGACGGCACACTCAAGAATGCAGCACCTCCTTATGTTGCACTACATGTCAACAATTTGTTGACCTGGTGTGGGAATAAAATCCACAGTCTTCAGCATTAAAGTCAGCTATAGCACTGTTCATTCACTCCTAATGTCAGCTAAACAGCGGCCTTGTTTACCATAGCTAAAGGGTGGGTAGCCAGTTATTTCTTTTCATATGCTTGTTTCCTGATCTAGTTTCCTCTGTGCCCTATGTTGCTGTTCTGACTTTAGCCAATAGTTTTTTTATTTGTGCATGATTACTGATTACAGCTGAAGAATTATTGTGAATGCTTTTGAGTGTAGTACACATGCTAATGTTAACATTTGTTTTAATATGGAAGGAAACTGAACTATTTCTCTTCTGTTAAAAAGAAACCTGTCTGTCAGTAAAGAAGAGATTATCACCATTAGAATGTTTTGGCAAAAATGAGGGATTATTATTTAACCTTTTTACTTCATTTGTATCAGACATAGTGAATCATCTCACAACTCTGCTAATAATGTCTCTTAAGTTTAAAGGAAAACAGTACAATAAAAACATTTGTCATCATTTAAATAATTAGTGTATTTAAGAGCTATTTTCTGTAGTACAACAAACATATTTAGTTATGTTCTAAATATGTAGTTTACTGAAATAGTGTTTTGGTGTTTGTAAATGGAACCAGTCTGGCGATGTCATCCATTATTGTTATTTTTTTTCATCTTAATTATTTATATGCCCAGAGGTGATGAGAAAGCTCAGTGATGTGCTTTCTTTACTCCCTAATCAGCAGATGTACCTGCGTACCTGCTTTTAAATCAGCATCTATGAAGAGAAAAAATGAGTACTTGTGTAACCCTTAAATGAATAGCTAAGCATAGTAGTATACCAATTAAAGCTTTTAACTCTATGGTGTTTGGATTGAAATGCAAATACATTGTTTTCATTCATGAGGCTATGATACACCACAAGTTATTTCTGTATACTTACAAAATGAGAAAAATATTTCAAAAATAAAATATATACTCACAAACTCTACAGTGAATTTACATGTACTGAAGAGGCCGCTTCTCCATAAACTGAAACAAAAAAGCCTACACGTCTTTAAACAAGATGTGTTTATGCAAATTGCCTAACTACTATAGTCTGAGACACGCCCCCATTTACTTAATGCAGAGAAAGACATTTGTCTTTTAAGTGGAGCGGTAAGTTGAATACAGTGGAGAGAGAAAAGGAGATAGAATATGCCTCTTGCTGCTTTATGTTCATTTTTGTATATTTCCTTTGGCAATGGGGCTAAATTAAACAAATTTCAGTAATTTACTATAATTTTAAGAAATTAACACTTCAGTGCAAAAACACTAACCTCTGCCGAGTATCTTTTCAATGTGATCTGATTTAGAGCCCGTTTTTATAAATGGCTTGACAAGATCAAAGGTAAAATTGTAGTAGCATACTGAAACATTGATTGTACTCATAGCTTTCTTCTTATAATTCGTATGGAAAAGATTTTGTTTTCTCAGAATATTTCACATGAATGAATGCTGCTGAAGCATCTGACCATATGTTATCATGTCTGATGTGTGCCTTGATTTTTAAAACATTTTAAACAGATTCTGGCAAAGGAAATATGTTTTAAGAAACATTGTTTTATCGGGAAATTTTACTTCAAAGCTTCATATTTTATTTTCTGTCATAAAGAATTCTGTTTCTTGAACTAGTACCCTACTTTAGGAATAAGAATATGTTCTTCATTTTTAGCAGAAGGATCTGTAATGATTATTGTTCACGTAACAACCACAACAGCCTACCCAGTGTTTCTCAATTCTCTTTTATTCACCTCCCTTGTTTCTAATGTTTAGGAACACTTGCGTCATCTCATGCTCCTTTGTGACCCATGAGTCTCTGTCCAAAAACACTGGCCAACATACAAATGCTAAAGACTACTTTAAATGAAGAAACAGATTCAACTTGAGATATAGAAGTAACCTGTGGTTAAAAGATGCAGCTGAACTTTTGTTCACTTCTTAGATCACACACTGCCTGTGCGTAGACCACTTACATAGAATTGCTACCTGTCTCCCATCAAGAATCCATTTTCATACAAAACAGTGTCCACTGACGACTCAGCAATGCCATTTACAATCAGAGCACCAGAGAAATGCAAAGGCAATCATGATCCAATCAGTTTTACATTTACCTAAGCACTATGATTTCTCTTTTCAGGCTTTTGCACTTTTATTACTGAAATGCTTTTCCTATGTATTTTTTCGTGTGTGTGTGTGTGTGTGTGTGTGTGTGTGTGTGTGTGTGTGTGTGTGTGTGTGTGTGTGTGTGAGAGAGAGAGAGAGAAAGAGAGAGTGAGAAGGAGAGAGAGAAAGAGATGTGTGACTCCCTTTTCCCTTTTAGGCAGTCTTCATACTAGAAATTTAAATTACCTCACAGGTCTGTGCATTTAAGTCAGCTAATATAAATTCTGCATTGGATTAACAAGATCATGTTCGACTTTCTTTGTAATTAAGGTCAAATGCATTTTAAAATTTCTCTCAGTGCCACAGGGCTTGCATTGATGTTAAGTGGCAGGGAGTATTTTTTTTTTTTTTTAATATAATGATGTGTGATGAGCTGCCATTGGTAAACTTAGCTTGATAAGAGAGTGAGAGTTAAGAAACAAAGGCATTTTGAAATGATGAAAAACAAGAGTTCATGAAAATAGCATTTCCTATTAATGATTAACCCATTTTCTGTAATGTGCTTCAGTTTTTAATCATTTATCTTCATCCTGCTTCCAAGCGCTTTGTGTTTCTCTCTGCCCTAACAAAAAAGGTAGGTTACATTCAGTCAACTCAAGCTCTCCAACAATCCTAGCCGATTTATTCCTTAGAATCTGATGCTTTCCACAGATCTTGCAAACTAGCCCTACATAAATTAACTGGAACTGAAATATATTCATCTCTGGAGATCTACTCATAAAAAATATCTACAGCTGCCACTCCGAAGGCTTTAATAATGATTCACTTATTAGTTTTGAAATGAACTGTAGCTCTTTTGCAACTTCTGGAAATGTCTGGCATCTTATTGGTGAATGGCAAATAGATTTGCTCCCATCTCAACTATAACTGTTTTCTTAGACACGAGAAGCAGTGACCTACAGTGATCTACTTGAATTGCCTTTATCACCACTTACAGCGCATCATTACTTGATATTAGTCTAACAGCTGAGAAGTGATTGTTATGGCTTTAGTGGTCAGGAACTTAAAAACTGGCAGGATAAATTCCAGCTATTCTTCTAAGTATAGGGCAAACAAAACTAGCAGAAGGACAATACTATGCAGTAATAGTATCAGAAAAATTACTGCTTAAACAAGCAGCCTTCTGAAAATGTAAGCAAAGTGGCTTCAGTTTCTGCTTTTATACAAAATCTGTATTCTGAACTGCTTGTATGTTGAAGGAGATTGTTGTTTAGGGCTCTGTGTAACAACAACAAAAAATGCTCAGGAGCACAAAGCCCACAACAACACATACAATGAAAAGTAGTACACATACCTGTGAAGCAAAGTGAAAACATACTTAATGTATATAAAATATGGAGATTTGCTACCTGCAGCCCTTATGGGGGGGCTTTCTTCCACACTTGTGATTTGTAACTGCAAAGCCTCAGTGCTACTGTACCTCTAATTAGGGGGAAACACAATAATTTAGAATTGTGAGGTTCACAAACACAGTCTCCTAAAATAAATAAATAAACACAACGGAAAAATGCACCCCTTTATTTTATCTCCCTAGGTTGTTTCATTGTCTGTCAACACTGTCTGTAGAGAAGCTATGATCTATACAAAAATAGTGCCATGCAGTCTAACGCCCTCTGTTTTAAGATGACATTATAGTGTTCAATGAAACAAATTCAGAGCTGACCTGTATATAAGAAAACATTGCTTTATATGATGTTACAAGCCACTGTGCAGCAAATGTTTCACCAGTGTTTGTAATATTATTGTGATTCAATCATCTGTAGTTGTCTCTAGTTAAATAGAAGCCTGTGATGCCTGAAGAATACTTTTCTTTGTGTTTATTTTAACAAGTTTTCCTGATGTAATATGTAATTAATTTATATGTAACAGTGGTGCCTAGTGATGAAAAGTGAATTAGAAATGTCTACATATAAACACTTTGATCACCAGTTGTTAAGTATATTGACAAGTTTGCTCTGTTACTGATAACCAACAGTACTGCAAATAGCATGGCCTTTGGTTTTGGTACTACATTGCACTGCGGCATTGGCGGTCTATTCAGCTGTGAAGTGATGGTCATGCACAGCAGGAGTTCTGTAATTATCACAATTTCCCAAAAAGCTACAGAGACTACAACTCATTCCACTGCCCTGAACCACACATTCACTACAGGATTCCAAAATGACTCGCACCTGTAATAGCCTAAAATGCCAAAAGTAACTTTATGCTTGATTCCAAAAAAGTGTTCCAGGATTCCTCATTCCTGAAACACCATATGCTAATAAGAAATCCCAAACCCCACACTTGATTACAAAATGGGATGCGGGTTTACAAAACTCTGTGTCTCAGAAAGTTTGCATTTGTGTTCAATAACATGTAAAGTGTCTAAGTAATAACATAAAAATTTAGACAAGGTATTCCAGTACAGATGGTGCTTTACCTGTATGCTGGACTGGTCCTGCAGGCATTAAATTGTAGGTAGGTGTAACACAAATGAACAATAATGTAAAACCAAAAGGCCTTTAAAATTTAAACTTTAGAAGCTTATTTTTCCCCCTTAAACTGTGGCAAGATCCTATACAAATGTTTAAAAAAGAACACAAACACATGCTTATAAAGAAATAATAGTTAAAATAAAATATTATGTTCCAAAATAGATATGCACTCTTTCAATTGTACCAGTCACTTTAATGTTTTTTCTATCCCATGAGTTAGAAATCTGGTCAATAAAAGTTCATTAAAGTATGAATGAAGAAGGTTTAGTGGACATTTATAATGAAAGGCTTATATAGAGTTTACTTTTTAAAGGAACAAATGTAAATGAGACAGCATATTAGACAGAATGTTCACAAATACGAGAACTTATAGGGTGGTATAGCAATATTCATTTTGGAGACAGATGTTTCTACTTAGTACATGGCAATGCTAACTTAAAGTTGGGGGAAAAAGAGGGAAAGAGGTGGAGTTGAAACAATTAAAAGTGGGATAGTAAAGAGCAGTTGTAGTGGTTAAAATGTATGATAAATTGGGACCCAGAGAATATGGAGGGGATAGTAAAGTAAGTAGAAAAGAAAAGAATAGGGTGAAAGTGACATAGAAATGATGGATCGTGGGGAAAGTGCAAAGAAGAAATGCAGTAAAATTCATGAGATGGAAGGAGATGATAAGGAAATTACAGCCAGTCAGTACATGAAAACAAAGACATTGGACCTAGTGGTTTCCTGATGCATTTTTACAAGGTAGTATGGATGGAAGTGGCTAGGAGAATGGCTGGAGTATTTAATACTTATATTGAAGAGATGCCTTCACCAGCTATGCCAATACTAATACCAAACAGTAAAAAAGATTAGGATCATCTAACTTATAATTTTATTCCACATCTGCTTGAAGTGCAGATTGAAGTGTTTGCCGGGGCTCTTGTTCTAAACTATAAGTGGTGTTCATTTAGGTAATCCACCATGATCTAGTGGGATTTTTAAAGGGCAGGTCCTCTGATAACCATTGAGGGCTACATATTTTTTCGAAGTGAGGGTTGAGATGGACAGCAAAAGTCAAGGGTGGTGCTACCAGACAAGCAAAATCACTTCAACTTGGCCAGTTGAGATTCCATACCGGAAGTTATAGGATACAGACATTTTCAGAAAGCTATGCATGTATTATATAAGTAGTCATGTGCTAGAATTAGGACGAATGGAGGCATAGTAGAGAAAGCATAGTTTCAATAAGGGACAAGGCATGGTTGCTTTTTCACTCTAAACCTGTTCTTGCTGGTTAAAGAAGTAGGTGCACTGAAAAGAATGATGTTTTTGAAGGAAAAGGAGCTACCAAGAAGAAGTAGGATTAATATCTTTACTGATTATTGTATGTTACTGTTTACAGATATAGAGAACTTATTGTTAGACTTATTAGCTATTTTGCATTGATTTAGAAGACATATTGTATTATTTTACTATTCAAAGAAGTGAAGGATTACAGTAGCAGGAAAACACAAACTGACGGATAACTTGGATTACTGGAGTCGCAGAGTGGGAGAAGCATCTCTGGATTATGGAATAGGGAGATTGTATATTATCACTTTATGTGATTAGGCAGGAAGTGTAGTATGTGGAATGGAGCTTGTATGTTATCACTTTATGTGGTAAGGCAGGAAGTGTAGTATATGTAAGGCACAGATTTTATGCAGGGATAACTAACAGTGGATCTAAATAGCACAGAAGAAGGTTTCCACAGTTTTCAAAGTAACTTTGATTCTAAATTCCAACTCCATCCCCAGTATGGCATTATACTGCTGTCAGAGTACCCAATACACTACCTCTTTTTATGCTGATGCTTACTCACTATGCTATGCACAGGTTAATGCACATAATTACCTTTTCCTGGTGTAATCTGATGATCTCTAAGCTCACTACATGTCTGCTAAGAATACCTGAATTTGAAGATTCTCATACCACCACTTGTAGTTTGCCCATTGCATAGTACACATGGCAAGGGGAAATCTATCATTTATATGCCATGTTTCATGTCAAGACAAGTGGTAGAAAAATGTTTCTTTCCAAACAAATAAGTTTAGAAGATATTTTCTTATAATCAATCTTACTGGGTATATTACATTTTTTTTCAGAATTAGATGAGCATGTTATTCTAAAAAAAGGACATTCCTGAACTATATGAATAAAAAAGGCTCCGCAACATCTCAGACAGTTTTATTATCATGTAACTGGATATGATTAACTGCTTGATAATTTATAACAAAATCCCATTACATTTCTAATTCTCTCAAAAATGTCACATAGTTTTCTAATATCTTTTGAATAAACTGATGTAGTTATCATCAAATCTTCTGCATATGCAGTATTATTAACATTTACATTAGTTATCACACATCCAGTTACTGAGCCATGAATTTTAAATAATAAAGATTTAAATAATGAAAAAAAAATGGAAGACACAAGTGTTTATAAACCATTCTTGCCAAAGCCTTACCATTAATTACAAAGTAAGCAGAGGCTTTATTATATGTAATTTTTTAGTGATGGTCATAATATTGCAAGATAAACCATAGTTCTCAGGGAACCTCCATATAAAATGTCTATTTGAATAATCAAAAGCATTTGTAGCATCCTCTTTCACCAAATCAGTTTGCCTTTATTGTAGATTTCATTTTTCTCAGTCATCATTATTCCATGGCAAAAAACAAACTGGCATTCAAATAAAATATTATTAAATGCAAAGTTAATTTGTTATTGTTAGCCTTGGGAATTATATAGTAGTCTAACTCAAAAATAGATATTAGCTAATAATGATCAGAATACGTTATCTCCTTACTGTACTTCTTATTAATGCAATTTTTGCTTCTTGCATTGATGAAGGGACTCTTCAATTTGTTATGGCCATAATTTGACTAAGCTGTTAAAAAAATAGCCACTTGCTCTTTAAAAATTAATCCAGATGGACCTGTTCCTTTATTTCTTTTTAACAGTTTAATAATTTCAATTATTTCTTGCTCAGTAGCATTAATATAAGCAAGCTTAAAAGAATATCATTTAGCAACTTGTCAGTTTTATTCATGCTACTAATCCAACCCATACTATAGGTATTTTCAAAATAATTAATATTCAAAGCAATTATTTTTAGTAGATGAAACTGATGCACCATTTCTGTCATGCAATAACACAAAATTATTTCTATACATCTTTTTTCTGCATTGAAAAACTATTTTACCAACTTTGTCATCAACTAAGTAATTACATGTAAAAGACTCTTTTCCTCTCTGTCTTTGCTATTCAGTTTCACAATCAGCTTTTTCACATAAAATCTGTTTCTATAACAAAATATAGTTATCACAATTTATTGATAATAACTTCATAATACCACAGATTTCCTCATGCAAATCATGAAGTTTCTTACATAAATGATGGCTTTCAACTGTATAATATGGCATAAAAGTATTATACTAATATATAATATTCGTTTTACATGAACTTCAGAATGAACTGGCTCCCCACCTAAGCACCATGTTCAATAATAGCCTCACATCAGGCTTTGTGCCCACTGAATGTCACACAGCAACAATTATCCCACTCCACAAAGGGGGAGCCACCACTGATCCCAGTAACTATCACCCTATTAGCCTGATGAGCCTGGATTGCAAGGCCATGGAATGTATCATCATGGAACTCATAAACAAAGACATTGGTAACCTCCAAAATCTGGATCCCACCTAGTTCGGGTTTGTGAAAGACAGATCATGCCCCCTGAACCTGATTGACTTCTTTGAGGCAGTCATCAAAGCCGTAGATGAGGGTAAGGTTGTTCACACAGCCTAGCTTGACCTCGCCAAAGCTTTCAACACCATCCCCCATTCTGGAATTATAGCTAAACTCACTAAACTAGGAATAAATCCCTACGTCACAAGATGGGTTGCCAACTGGCTTACTGACAGAACCCACACTGTAAAAGTTGCAGACTCCAAATCTGACCTCAAACCAGTGACAAGTGGAGTACCACAGGGTTTAGTCCTGGGACATCTCCTGTTTGGTATCTACGTCTCTGAAGTACAGGCTAACACAGAAGACCTCTGGCTAATGAAGTTCGCAGATGACTGCAAACTAACATATGTGCTCCAGGATCCTATCCTTCAGGGGACAGTTCATTTTCCCAACATAATAACAAAAACATACAGTGCAACAGGAAAAATAGACCACATTCTTTGTCTGACAATCAGCATAACAAGAAAAATCTAATCTAAAGCCTAAGTGCGGATGGATAAAATGTGTCGCTACATGTATGTAAGCACAGGCCATACATCGCCTACAGGTATAAGTACCAATTCTGTCTGAGCGCATATTATCTAAAGCATTATGGGTCTTATAACATAGATGGCTCTTCAAAGTCTTGTTGTTCTTAAAAGTGAAATATGGGACCCAATCAATTACAGCTTCTAACTCCTGTATGGTAGATAGTATTGCACTGTATGTTTTTGTCATTATGTTGGGAAAACGAACCGTCCCCTGATGGATAGGATCCTGGAGCACATACGTGACATCAGGAATAGGAAGGAGACTAGTGCTTTGGCCACGCATGTAGCGCAGAATGATTTGTCACACAAGTTCAAGTCTATGGTAATTGAAGTAGTAAATATTAGTAAAAGAGGAGGCAATATAAGAAATAGAACTGAAGCAGCGGAACAGAGATGGATTCTGTGAATAAAAGCAGATAGGCTGCCGGGTCTTAATACTACGGTTTCATTGAAACCTTTCCTTAGAGCTAGACCCCTTAAACATTAGGTAGTTTGAATTATTTTGGGAGTATAATAGCTACTGAACAATGTATACATATATGCATATATTTTTTGTATATTTTTTATATATGTTTCTTATATATATTTTTTTATATATTTATTGTAATTGCTGGATGAATTGATGCTTATATATTTATGTTTATATATAGATATATATATATATATATATATAGATATATATATATATATATATGGAGATATAAGTATTTATTGTATTTATATATATATATGTGTTTTCTATGAGATGTATGCACAGGTTTTTAATGTAGTTTCTATGTTTGTCATTGAGATATGTAGTTTTGCCTTTAGGTTCTAGACTTATTTCTGTATACCTTTAAGGCATTTGATTAAAGTAATTAATTTTGTCACACGCTTTTGAATTGACTATTTAAACAAGTGTTTAACATTTTTTCTTTTTGGTCTGATGAAGCGGACTCTTGTCTGTGAAAGTGCTTACCAGTATTAGTAAAGAATCTTCCTGAGCTCCGTTGTGTGGAACTGTTATTTTGTTGTACCTGGTTATCCTTTTTGTGTTCCTGCATCCACGTGCAAGTTTTGTTTTTGGTTTTATTGAACAACATTCTCAGACTTATTAGTCACAGCATGAATATCCATGTAGCAATTCAAAATCACAGCGTATTCCACTCAGCCTATCTCAAAATAAGCAGCGGTGCCTCAGTTGCTCACTTACTTTCACTTATCAAAGCAGCATGCCACCACTCACTTCCATTTCCCTGCCAACCTCCTTGAATCCAATGCCCAACTCCAGAGGTAAAACAGAAGAAGGACAAGCCTGCCCATCTTCTAGGCCCACCAGCCTGAAACAGTTTTTTTCTCTCTCGTGTACTGCAACACTTTCATCAAAATTTCCAAATAGAAAGCCAGGTGTACAGTAAATAAATTCAATCTAAACTCATTTAGGTGCACTGTGTCTTCTCTAAACTAAATTGCTTCCCTGTCATCAAAACCCTATGCCCTATCATATGAATACCCAAGTTAAAGAAATGTCTTCACAGCCTAAAATTAACAAACTGACAGGCCCACTCTATTACCATAAAACTGCAGGCATTCTTGCAAATCAAATATGGTACTATTTCAGACCGTACAATACACATGCCCAGAAATGCCTTTTTTAAAATAACTGAATCCTCCAATATTCGATACACTAAGTGGCATTTTATTATTCCCAAGCCATTACCTCCCAATGAACCATTACAATTTGTGGAATCACAATCCATGAACATGTCTGCAAACTCCTCCACACGTTGATGCCATCTGAAGCCACTAATACCATGCAATTGGACTCTCCACCTGAGCCATTGTAAACCCAACTCGCTGTCATCTGGCCTAACTGCAGCCCACTTCACTGCACAATTAATTTAGGAATGACCAAGAATTGCAACCTCTTTTACAAAAAAAAAAAAAAAAAAAAAGAAATGATTAAAATGACCAAAATTAACCACTTATCTAATGTAAGACAAAAAGGCATATGAAGGCCAGTGACCTACCCTCATAATAACCTCCACTGACATATAATTTCTCGCCAAATCAAAAGCCTTTGCAATGCAAAATGAGTGAATTGAAAACCTCTCTCCTGGAAAACCAAGACACTGGAAAGTCCTTTTCATCACTCACACAAAGTGATTTTCTGTTATCACCTTACTACCTTTTTGACCAAAAAAAAAATCCTGTGGACTCACAATATGAGATTGCCTCTACCTCCTAGCCCATCTCACTGAACAACAATAACTCGCTTCTATCTTTTGTCAGAAAAATCTGCCCACCCCTCCCCAAAAGGTCCATCTTAGATCTACGCAAACATATCTCTATTGATGTAGAAAATACAGTCACATCTGGCCATAACAGCAACCCCAACAACTCTGACACCCTAAATGCTCCATGATACATCCATAGTGACAATGTCACCCACAAATTACAGTCCACTGAGTCATCATTCACTAACTCTAAACCACATAACAAAACCTTAAGTACCTGTCTTGTCATTGTCCATCGCCTGTCCACCTTACCACTGGCAACTCTACTCCAGCCCTTCAACATATGAGTTATTGTCCAAGACTTTGTGAAATCCTGCAACCCCACTACCAATGCAAATGTACTAATACCATCCAAATCTACCTTAACTAACTGGACAGCCTTACCTTGCACCCAAGCCTGAGCTAAATATTGCAGTAACAATCTCTCTGACCAAACTCCATCTTCCTCAGGCAGCTGCAAAACAAATTTATCAGACTCAAGTAAAGCCCTGCCTATTAGGAATTGCCCAAGACTGCTGCACTAACCATCTTGTTACTTCAATCCAAACTGCTACACCTCATCTGGCAACCCGACTGGTTCACCTATTACCTCTGGAGCTAAGTGATGAAACCCTGAAAAACTGAAAATGAGACAAACTGTCAGCAATTCCATTCCTAGCACCTGTCAAATCCATACCCATAAAAGAAAGCTTAACAATAAACTGCAAAACCAATGTCCATAACACTAACAAAAGCAATCTATATTTTGCTGTCAATGACTGTAAAACTAGCACCACTGCAATATTGTCCAAAAGAAACATTACAGTCTTACCACACAACTGCTCCTGTCACATCACAAATGCCACCCAAAGAGGCATTATTTCCAAAAAACCACATCTTTCTTCCATTCATCCTTCCAATCATCCAGCCATCGAGCCACATATCATTGACCACTAAAAAAATGCTCCTATCCCAATACCCCCACCTCATCTGTATATGTAAATAACTGCATCTCCCCTTGACTAACCCAATCTGACTGCCGAAACAAAACACAATTAAACTGATCCAAAAAGGACAACCACAATGTTAAGTAGCACGAACAACCTTACCAATCCCCACCCAATGGCGTTTGCTTCTTTCCCTTTTCAACAAGAAATTCGCATACCTACAAAATGTATGCCCAAGATGAACTGCCAATCAAGCAAAATTTATTAGCCCTAACAGATCCAAAACACCCTAATCTGCACATTGTCCGTACCCTTCACAAAAGCAATCTTTTACTTCAAGTGCTCAATCTTCTCAAGCAGTAAGCAAAAGAAGCTTTGTCCTGCGTCCGCTTTTTCTTCTTTCGGCTGCTCCCATCAGGGGTTGCCACAGCAGATCATCTGTTTCCATTTCTTCCTGTCCTCTGAATCTTGCTCTGTCACAACAACCACCTGCATGTCCTCTTTCACCACATCCATAAACCTTATCTTAGGCCTTCCTCTTTTCCTCTTACCTGGCAGCTTCATCCTTAGCATCTTTTTCCCAATATACTCCGTATCCCTCCTCAGCACATGTCCAAACCAACATAATCTTGCCTCTCTGGCTTTGTCTCCAAACCTTCCAAACTGGGCTGACCCTCTAATATACTTATTCCTAATCCTGTCCACCCTTGTCACAACCAGTGCAAATCTTAACATCTTTAACTCTGCCACCTCCAGCTCTGACTCCTGCCTTGTTGTCAATGCCACTGTCTCCAACCCATATAACAAAGATGGTCTCACTACCCTCTTGTAGACCTTCCCTTTCACTCTTACTGGTACTTGTCTATCACAAATCACTCCGGACACTCTTCTCCACCCACTCCATCCTGCCTGTACTCTCTTCTTCACCTCTCTTCCACTCTCACCATTACTTTGAACTGTTGATCCCAAGTATTTAAACTCATCCACCTTTGCCACCTCTACTCCCTGCATCTTCACCATTCCTCTATCCTCCCTCTCATTCACACACATATATTCTGTCTTACTCCTGCTAATCTTCATTCCTCTTCTCTCTAGGGCATATCTCCACCACTCCAGGGTCTCCTCCACCTGTTCCCTACTCTCACTACAGATCACAATGTCATCTGCGAACATCATAGTCCACGGGGACTCCTGTCTGATCTCATCTGTCAACCTGTCCATCACCATTGCAAATAAGAAAGGGCTCAGAGCTGATCCTTGATATAATCCCACCTCCACCTTAAACGCATCCATGACTTCCACCGCAGACCTCACCGCTGTCACACTACCCTCGTACATATCCTGTACCACTCTTACATACTTCTCTGACACTCCCGACTTCCTCATACAATACCACAACTACTCTCTAGGCACCCTGTCATATGCTTTCTCTAAGTCCACAAAAACATAATGCAACTCCTTCTGACCTTCTCTGTACTTCTCCATCAACACTCTCAGAGCAAACATTGCATCTGTAGTGATCTTTCATGGCATGAAACCATACTGCTGATCACTAATCATCACCTCCCTTCTTATCCTAGATTCCACTACTCTTTCCCATAACTTCATGCTGTGACTGATCAATTTAATTCCTCTGTAGTTACTACAGCTCTGCACATCACCCTTATTCTTAATAATCAGTACCAAAATACTTTTTCTCCATTCCTCAGGCATCCTCTCACTTTCCAAGATTTCATTAAACACCTCCATGCTTCCACAGGTATGTCATCTGGACCAACAGCCTTTTCATTCTTCATCTTCTTCATAGCTATCCTTACTTCCTCCTTGCTAATCCATTGCACTTCATGATTCACTATCCCCACATCATCCAACCTTCTCTCCCTCTCATTCTCCTCATTCATCAGCCCCTCAAAGTACTCTTTCCATCTTCTCAACACACTCTCCTTGCTTTTGAGTATGTTTCCCTCATTATCCTTTATCACCCTTACCTTCTGCACATCTTTACTAGCTTGGTCCCTCTGTCTAGCCAATTGGTACAGGTCCTTTTCTTCCTGCTTAGTGTCCAACCTTTCATACAACTCTTCATATGCCTTATCCTTAGCCTTCACCACCTCTCTCTTTGCCATGCACCTCATCTTCTTATACTCCTGTCTATTTTCTTCATTTCTCTGAAAATCCCACTTCTTCTTCGCCAACCTCTTTCTCTGTATACTCTCCTGTACTACCTCATTCCACCACCAGGTCTCCTTGTCCTCCATCCTCTTTCCAGATGTCACACCAAGCACCTTTCTAGCCATCTCCCTTACTAGCTCTGCTGTAGTTACCCAGCTATTCAGTAGCTCTTCACTGCCACCCAGTGCCTGTCTTAACTCTTCCCTGAACTCCACCTCACAATTACCCTTTTTCAATTTCCACCATTTGATCCTTGTTGCTGTCCTCACACTCATCCTCCTCTTCTTGATCAGCAATGTCATCCTACAAACCACCATCATATGCTGGCTAACTACACTTTCCCCTGCCACCACTTTACAGTCTCCCATCTCCTTCAGACTGGCACTTCTACATAAGATATAATAAGATATAATTCACCTGTGTGCAACTTCCTCCACTCTTGTATGTCACCCTATGCTCCTCCCTCTTGTTAAAATATGCATTCACCACAGCCATGTCCATCCTTTTCACAAAAGCCACTACCATCTGACCTTCTGCATTCCTTTCCTTAACAACTTCCTCATCCTCTCTGTTCCCTTCACTAACATGTCCATTGAAATCTGCTACAATCACCACTCTCTCACCCTTGGGTACAGTCATCACCACTTCATCCAACTCACTCCAAAATTTTTCTTTCTCATCCATAGCACACCCAACTTGTGGAGCATATGCAGTAACAACATTCATCATTACACCATCAATTTCCAGCTTCATAAACCTCAATCTGTCCGACACTCTTTTCACCTCTAAAACACTCTTAGCATACTGTTTATTCAGGATAACCCCTACACCATTTCTCCTCCCATCCACACCATGATAAAACAATTTTAACCCACCTCCGATACACCTAGCCTTGCTCCCCTTCCATCTGGTCTCTTGCACACACAATATACCAACCTTCCTTCCGTCCATCATATCAGCTAGCTCTCTCCGTATACCAGTCATACTGCCGACATTCAAAGTTCCGAACCTCACTACCTCAGTCCTAGTCTTTACCTGCCTTCGGGCATGCCTTCCCCCTCTTCTCCTCCTTTGGCCAACAGTAGCCAAATTTCCACCAGCCCTCTGTTGGCCAACAGTACTGGTGGCGGTCTTTGTTAACCAGGGCCTCAACGGATCTGGTATGCATATCTGTACTGTTGTCCTCATGTATGATTTGGCAAAATTTTACACTGGATGCCCTTTCTGACACAACCCTCCCCATTTAACCAGGCTTGGGACCAGTACAAAGAAATGTATTGGCTTGTGCATTCCCAGTGGCTGGGTTTTGTCCTGCATCCACTAACAATCCTAAAAAACACAATGCCGTAGCAGGGCCTTTCAACTTCTGTGTAGCCAATGGAGTATCCAGCTCCTCGTACATCATTAGAAACAAACACATATCCTCCATTGCACCTTCAAACCCTTCACCTACCAATAAGAAATCATCCAAATAATGCACAGCCATCTGAGTGCTCACCCGTTGCTGCCAGATCCATTGGAGTGCAGTGCTAAACTTCTCAATAGTGGCACAGGTCACTGAACACCCCAACTGCATAGCCTTGTCAAATTAAAACTTGATCTCAATCACCATGCCCAACCACAGCCTCTCTTCTTCCCATACTGGTAGTAACCAAAAGGCAGAATCACTATACAACTTTACCAACTACAGATCTGTAAACACCTTTATTACCTGCACAGCATCATTCAACAAAGTATGCCTAACTTTTGCATCTTATACAGAAATTAAATCATTAATCAAGTTCCATTTTGAACAGAACATATGGTGAATCAACCAGAATTCATTATAGATTTGTAGGTTCATAGGTTGGTACTAGGCTTTCTGCCCTAGGGCCTATACAAGCCTAGCCATAACAATTCCCTTGATATTTCTTCCCACAATATTTACTTGCCTGGACCCCTGTCTAGCAGGGCGAGTGACGTGATCTCTGGGGTGAATTTCCTATCTCCCATCCAATCGTCAAGGTTCTTTTTGAAGAGGGCCAAGGAGGTACTCTGCTTCACATGTATGGAATAAATGCAATGGTGACTCCCAAAAATTGTCAAAGGGAGTACAATAAAATGGGCCCATTAACCTGGCCACAACCCACTCCTTTTTCACCAAATCTTTCAAAATCTCCTCCCGCCACACACTGAATGCAAATTCTTACAGATTGAGCCCACCCCCTGAACCCCTGACTTAAAAGAAAATCTTACGGAACATGCTATAGTTAATTCATCCACAACAGCCAAATCAGGAAATTGTCTGAGCATGTGCTGCAATACCCTCACATTAATGGGTGAATGCATTACTCAGTCTTTCCTTCTGTCACTGAAAAGACACTCCTCCCTTTTGCCCAGTTTAAAGAAATTAGACACTGTTAATTGTGCTAGCATGTCTGGCTGAGTTTTTGTATATAATTTCAGATTATTCTGTGTATTGTATGTGAGCATGACTAGCTATAGTATTGTAAATAGGTTCTTACCTGTCTATTTATGATCTGTTTGTACAGAATGTTTTAAAGATTTGAACATTGTTCTTTACATTTCTAACTGTGCATGTTTGTGAGGAAAGATTCTAAACAAAATGTCTCAGATTCAGCTGATGTTCAGATGATGTCTTCAAAATGTTGCCAGTTGCCATATGTTAATGTCAGAGGCTGAAAGGCAGGAAGGAACTTTTAGAAAACAGCTACTAGTTGATTTTCAAAATCTGAAATGAAAATTAGAACCGGAATAGTGGTGACAGTTAGGCTAGTCTATAAAAGAGCCTGTTGAAGACAGTTAACAGTAGTTAGTTACAGCAGTGACTGTGACAAAAGGACTCACTCAAGAATGTAAGCCTGCCTTTGCTGTGTTGTAGTAATTTAGTTTAGTTCAGGGACAGTGTTCTTTAGTCAGTTAGGAAAATTATAACTACTCGGTTAGATCAGTTAGAGTTTGTCTAAATGTTAGATTGCTATCCTTCAGTTTCATTTTTGTGGTGGCTGAACTCTGTTTATATTTTTAATCATGTTGCTCAATATTAATTATTTTTATTAACTTACATTGCGGCTGGTCAATTAGCGTTTTTTTCTTTAGTGATCTGACAGTGCTTATACTTTATTTGATAATTCCCAGGGCCACTGTGGCTGCTTAGGTCATTTGCTACTATTTGTTTTAATATTTAATTTTCATAATTGGACAACCCTTTAGAAGGGCATGAAGACACTCTGATTGGTGGGAGTATTACCCTATTATTTTGCGGAAGGGACACAACTGGAAATCTGTGTCATGCTTTCGCAGAAGTTTTTGGATGTGTGGGATTTAATTTATTTTAGTGTGAGTGTATCAGAGGTCTTAAACTGGGATATAGTGCTCTGAGGTTTGTAATAAGGAGTTACATTGGGGTAGACAGCAGTATGCAGTCCAGTCCCAGGCTATAACGTGTATTCCTGTTGTGTTCTTAGGGGAAAATTGTGAAATATTACTCCTGTCTAAGTGATAGTCTCACATAGGAGTCTTGTGGAGATTGAAGCTCCTTAGTTACTGTCACAAGATAGTAAGGGACTTCACATTGCTTGGTTGCAGTTCAGTGGGATATTATCTGGATGTCACATTAATTTCTCCAACAGTGTGGGATTTTTAATTGGACTTCAGTAGCCTGTGGGTAGTTGTCATGAAGATATGCACTGTCAACAGCCACATAATAAACATACAGAATCTCAGTCCACCACAGTTTTATTTATTTGCAGTTTGTTAGTCAGGGATAACAGGCAAAGATGTCAGCAGATGACTATAGTAAGCTGATAAAGAACCAGTGGACCAAGGAGTGTGAAGCCAGAGGACTGGTGCATGCCAAACTGACTAAGGCAGCAATGATTTCAGCCTTAGTTGCAGCTTCAGCTCAGACCAGCTGTTAGGAGGGTATCCAGTTTGGTATTGGGGATGTGTAGCCTGCCAAAACAGGACAGTCCACATTTTCTTTGGAGTACCTGATAATCCATCTGGAGTTAGAGAGACTGCACCTGAAGGTGGAGAAAAGGGAGAAGCAGCACCGATATGAACTGGAGGCTGAAGAGAAGTGGCATCAATATGAATTGGAGGCTGAAGAGAAGCAGTGTCAATATGAACTGAAAGCCAAATTACTGGAGTCTGAAGAGAGACTGCATCTGGAAGCCCAACAGCTGGAGGCCAGACATCTTGAACTGGAATCAGCAGAGAGACTGAGACATTTAGAAGCCAAGGCAAATGAGAAACATCAGCATGAAGGGGAACATCTTTCTCTTCGAGAAGGTCATGGAGGTAATGGTGAAGGGAATAACCCACTCTCCAGAAGCTGTAGAGGTTAGCAAACTTTCCTCAATATAGGGATAGGGATGACTTTGATAGTTTTATTCACATATTTGAGAGGGTATGTAGATAGTATGATGTTAGCTGTGAGCTCTGGGTTCAGCTCCTGACTCCCTTACTCCATAGTAAAGCTATTCAGGCCATGTCAAAATTGTCTGATGTAGATTGCTTGAATTATGTTAATGTTAAGAACTGTCTTCTATATTGTTTTAAACTAACACCTGAAGCTTATAGGAAAAAGTTTCATGAACACAGTCACAATGCAGATGAAAGTGTATGTGATTATACTGCTGATTGAAATGCATACTTTCACAGATGGGTGATTTGGTGTCAGATCACTGTTTTTGAGGGACTGGTACACATTTTGGTGATGGATCAAGCCCTCATGATTTTGACTGATGACATGATAATCTGGTTAGCAGACAGAAAGTGAGAAAAGAGGATCTCTACTTAGCAAGCAGAGCACCAATGCATTGGAAAAAGATACCCAGTGCTGCACATGGGCAGAAGGGAACCCATGTGGGATAACTTAAACCACACCAACAGAGTACACCAGTAACAGGGAAAACTACTAGTCCAAGTACACAGTTAGGGGCCATATAGCAGTCAAATGTCCACTGAGGCAATCTGAGAAACAAAATGTGAGGGAGCCAGCAAGTGGTGATGATAAACTGCCAGTGGTAGGTTGTTCGGAAAGAACAGGGATGCCAATCTATCTCCAAAATCTATATCCTGTCTTAGTAGATGGTAAACAGGTTACTGCTAAGAGAGACACAGCTTCTGATATAGCCATTATGAGGCATGCAGTGGTTAGAGAAAAGCAGTACTTGCTTGGACAGTCCACTCCAGTAAGAGCTTTGGGAGAGACCCCCATCCCCAATACCTTTGGTGAGGGTTCATCTTGACTGGGAGGGTGAAAGAGGAAGCAAGCACGTAGTTTTGTTTGAGGATATTCATGCAGATGCCCTGATAGGGAATAACTTTGATGATGCAGTACCTTGTCTACATGCAGTGACACAGACACATTTGGAGACAGGCATGTAGCTATGTTAGCCTGGGGGGAGACACAGATCTCATACCTGAAGTTATTAGGCTTACCGTGGAATGGGACCATGGGAGAGTCACAAAGGTTGAGTTCAGACAGGGTCAACCTATGGACCCTACATAACAATGCTTGAGGGAGATCGTAAAGGAAGCATCTGAGGCTCAAGGAAGAGGGAAGTCTGTATACTGGCACAAAGATTTACTGTATAGAGAGTGGACTCCTGAAGGTGGGCTACAAGGTGAGGTAATACAGCAGTTGGTAATGCCTAGAGCTTACCTTCTGCCACATTTAGCCATAACGCATGACATCCCTTTTTTCAGGTTATGTGGGTATAAAACATACTAAAAAATGTAAAATGCAGGTTTTTTATTGACCTGGAATTTCAAAGGATTGGTAAGAAATTGTAGGAAATGTGAACCATGCCAAAAATTTGGCAAAGCAAGGGACAAAGTTAAGGTTCCATTAATACCTTTGTCTGTTTTTGAGGTCCCATTTCAGAGGGTGGTCGTGGATACTGTGGGACTCCTGAGTACTCCAAGTTCTACAGGGAATAAATATATCCTGGTGGTAATGGATTATACTACCAAATACCTTGAGGTGGTAGCTCTGTTGTCAATTGAGGCAGAGAAGATAGCAAATATTTTGGTAGAAATTTTCAGAAAAGCAGGTTTTCCAAGGCAGATACGACTGATCGAGGCACCAACTTAATTTCAGACCTGTTGACTTGTTTGTGGAAGCATTGTGGGGTGAAACAACTGAAACCACCCTCTACAATCCCCAGGCTAATGGTCTTGTGGAGAGGTTAAACTCTACATTAAAGACTATGCCACAGGCATTTCTGGACAAGTTTAAAAGGAATGAGACAAGTAGTTGTCTCCTCTATTATCTGTGTACAGGGAAGTACCACAGGAATCTACCAGTTTCTCACCCTTTGAGTTTTTATATGGGCATAGAGTGAATACCCTTTAGATTTGATCCAAGATGGGTGAGAAGGTGAGAGTAAATCTCACAAGGAGTCTTTTGTGATATACATCCTTAACTTCAGGATAAGACTTAAATAGCTTATTGGTTTGGCCCAAGATAACTTAACATTAGCCCAACAGCAGAAAAAGGCTTGTTATAATAAGAATGCTCATCCCTGAGAGTATGCTGAGGGACAGAAGTTTATGGCACTTGTCCCTGTCAGACATAACAAATTAAAAGTAGCTTGGGAGGGACTCTTTGAAGTGGTAAGGAAAGTCACTGACATGAACTACATGGTAAACCTGGTAGGTAGGAGCCAGGGGTACAAATTGTACTGTGTCACTTTGATGAACCCTTATTATGATAGGGAGCCCCTAGTATTGACTATTCAGAGTGGATGGCAGGTAGAGTCTGAAGGAGATATGGTAACCAATCTTCTCAGTGAGGCTAGGACTGACACCTCTTTGGAAGAGATAGCCATATTGCAGCAGTTAACCCCTAACCAAGTCCAAGAGCTAAGAGCAGTATTAAAGTAATTTGGGGACATATTCACAGGGAAACCTGGGTGTACTGACTTGGCGCAGCACAATGTGGGCACAGTACCCCAAAAAACTGTCAAGCAGGTTCCTAATAGAGTGCCTGAGACTGGTAAGCAAACTCTGAAGGAGAAAATAAGGGGAATGCTAGAACTGGAGGTAATTCAGGAATCCAGTAGTCCATACGCTTCCCCACTAGTGCTGCTACAAAAGAAGGATGGTAATGTTAGGTTCTGTGTGGACTATAGGAAATTAAACAATTATACAGAGTCAAATGCATACCCCATGCGAACAACACATGAAGCCTTAGAACAGCTGGGTTGGGCTAGGAATCTGACCACTATTTATCTTACCAAGGGATACTGGCAGGTACCCTTGACTCCCATGGCTAGAGATAAGTCAGCTTTTTTAACTTCTTCTGGGTTATATGAATTTACAAGGCTGCCCTTTGGAATGAAAAATGCCCCATCAACTTTCCAGAGACTGGTAGATCATGTCTTAGTAGGAGCAGGAGATTATGCTCTAGCATACATTGATGACATTGTTATTTATAGTCATTCCTGGCAAGAGCACCTTCAGCATGTTAGGGAGGTATTGGGAATATAAAAAAGGGAAGAACTAACCATTAAACCATGTCAGGTGGGCATGGCAGAAATGACTTTGGACACAGAGTGGGGATTGTTAAGAATATGTCAGAATTGTAAAAGTGGAAGCTATTCAAGCATCACCAGTCCCTGTTACTAAAAAGCAAGTGAGAGCATTTCTAGGGACAGAGGGGTCCTATAGAACATCTGTACCCAATTATAGTACAATAGCTGCACCCCTTACTGAACTAACTAGGAAAAATAAACCAGATATGGTAGTGTGGACCACAGATTGAAACAGGTAGTATTAGCTTGTTGTCTTTACATACTTTAAAATCTTGTCTGACAACTTTGTTACTGATATTATAAACAACAAGAAACTATCTTAACTTGCAACATTTACTGTATATACTACTGATAATCAATATCTTGTTATTGTATTAAAGCCAGCAACCTGCATTGTTGTTTACTATTGCTGCAACTTTGTATCTCTATTTATCATGTACATGATGAGAAGCTTTTCTCCCGGGGCATCTGCTAAAAAGGACCTGCGTCCAGTCGGAATTTCCTGGTAAACAAATGTAAATAAATAAATAAATAAAAAACTTGAGGAGATTTTGGGAGGACCCCTTGTGTAAGCCAGACCAGATTATAGTAAAAAATTTGCTTTACAAGTGGATGCATCAAATTATGGGGTGGGGGATGTAGTTAGCCAAGTTTCCTCAGAAGAAGAAGAGCACCCAGTGGTATATCTTAGCTGTAGACTTCAACCTAGGGAAGAATGTTATGCAGCTGAGGAGAAAGAGTGTCTAGCCATAGTATGGACAATACAGAAGCTGCAGCTCTATCTTTATGTAAGAAAATTCACAGTACTCAGAGATTATAACCCTTTAACATTGCTAACTAGAGTTAGCAAGCAAAATGCCAAGTTACTGAGGTGGAGTCTAGGGTTGCAAGCATATGACATGACAACACAATACTGCAGTGGGGTCAATAATGCCAATGTAGATGGATTGTCCAGGAGAGGAATAGGTTGATATTCCTAGGCAGACCCATTTTTCGCAAGCACCATTTTTCAAGGATCACTTGAAAACCATGCTTGAATCATTGTGGTAGAGAAATGTGAAGAAATTAGACACTATTTGTGCTAGTATGTCTAGCTGAGTATTTTGTATATAATTTCAGATTATTCTGTGTATTGTATGCCAGCATGACTAATTATTATATTATAAATAGTCTCTTAAATGTTGATTTATGATCTGTTTGTACAGAATGGTTTAAAGACTTGAACAGTGTTCTTTACATTTCTAACTGCGCATGTTTGTGAGGAAAGATTCTAAAGCCAAACTGTCTCAGATTCATCTGATCTGCAAATGATATTAGAATGTTGACAGTTGATATGTGTTACTGTCAAAAGCTGAAAAACAGGAAGGAACTTTTAGAAAACAGGTACTGGATGATTTTCAAAATACAAAATGAAAATTAGAACTGCAATAGTTGTGTCAACTAGGTTAATCTATAAAATAGACTCCTGAATACAGTTTACAGTCAGTAGTTAGTTACAGCAGTGACAATGACAGTGACAGATGTAGTGTGCAGTGGAAACCCAAAAGGACTCACCAAGAACTATAAGCCTACCTTTGCAGTAATGTAGTAACTTAGTTTAGATCAGGGACAGTGTTCTTTAGTCATATAGGAAAATTATAACTACTCAGATCAGTTAGAGTTTTTCTAAACGTGGATTTCTATTCTTCAGTATTGATTTAATTTTCCTGGTCATTGAACTCTGTTTATCAGAAATTACTATTTTATATTTTTAATAATTGCTCTCAATATTAAATATTTTTATTAACTTACATTGTGGCTGGTCAGTCAGTGTTTTTTTTCCTTTAGTGATTTGAGAGTGCTTATACCTGCTTTGATAATTTCCAGGCCCACTCCAAAAGCCTGGCTGCTTTTGTCATTTGCTACTATTTCTTTAATATTTAATTTTCATAACTGAACGCCCTTTGGAAGGGCATGGAGACACTCTAATTGGCGGCAACATTACCGTATTGTTTTGGTGAAGGGAAACACCTGGAAATCTGTGTCAGGCTTTCACAGAAGTGTTTGAATGTGTGAGATTTAATTTATTTAAGTGTGAGTGTATCAGAGGTCTTAAAATGGAACATATTGCTCTGAAGTGTGTAATAAGGAGTTACATTAGGGGTGGACAGAAGTATGCAGTCCAGTCGCAGGCTGTAGAGCATTTTTCTGTTTTGCTCTTAGGGGAAAATTGTTTAAGTGACAGTCTCACACTGGAGTCAGTAGTTAGTACTGAAGCTCCTTAGTAACTGACCCAGGACAGTAAGGATGTCACATTATTTGCTGGCAGTTCAGTAGGATATTATCTGGACATCACACCCTCAAATATTACTTCACCACTGAAAGCCTTGAAATTCCTGAAGTGAAGGAGAAAATGCTCCCACTTTGTCATAAATTAAGCCAGATTAACCATATTCACTTCTCAATAGTCACCATGAACATATGGATGCACAGCACACAGTTTGACCAAGTGTTTGAGAACCTGCACCCCACCCACAAACAATGACCTGCGTTAAAGGCCCATTACACCCCAAGCCATTCTCCTACTAGCTCTCCACATCTACTAGCAGAACCTAATTTATCCATGATAGTGGCTAACCAAATGCCAGGGTGCCTAATTTCCCAAATGTAGTGATTGATCAACTGTTCTTCACTTACTGAACCACTGAGCATATCACAACCAGGTGTTCCCAGCATGCAATCATTGTGCCTCACAAATCATGAGAAAATAAGCCAAAAGCAGTAATGCCACAGGGTTATCCTTTTCCAACCAAACCACCATGTAATACACAAAACCTAACACCCAATTGTCCCATGTTTTTGCACATAGAATACCCACTCTCCTCCACACCAGTGCCGCTAAAGCTACTAGAAGATCTTTGCTATTTGCTGTCTCCAATTCCAACAAGTGTTACACCCCCTCAGCATCAATTAACTCAAAGATAACTCAAAGATATCCACATACTTACATTTCCAGATCTTTTCTTTAACTGCTAAAGATATGTGAGGGGTCAAAAAGACATCCTCTTCCACTTGACCCAAGGCCTACTTAGGTAGCCAATCTCAAAATCCGAACTCACATCTTGCCTTTGTAACTCAACACACCATAAGCACAACCTTAAACTCCCTGATGATGACCCTAAGCTAACTTCCACACTCAATGCATCTCTCTGAACCTACCCCCTTCACTAAATGTCTCCCAATCCCCTATTGCATTTACAATTTCCCCACCTACACCTACCCCTAGACTAGTACCAAACCACACCAAGTCAGACATGTCTGCCTGTACCTCTAACAGAGTATCATTACCTACAACTTCAACATGCACTACTCCACCAGCTGGAACATCCATTGTGGCACTATCCACCGACTGCCGTTCCCACTTCCCCTAGGCCACAGACCTGCTCTTCAGTACCTACCCTCGCTACTTCAGTCTGGACCCAATGGGTTACTCTGCCACTTAATAGACTCATGTTAAACTGCAGTCTACTCAATAACCAGAAATTTGAATTAAACCCATATTTTGTGCCTTCTTGCTCCTAGACAAGTCCATAGCCATCACCAATATATACAGATATCTGTGTCTCCCATTGTAGTTAGGCTAGTAATTGACAGTAATTATATGTGGTTTCATCTTCTTTGTATTAATCTTTCTTGTATTATACAAATATAAATCATTAGCTCCAACAGTCCTACTGGGCCGTGAACATGTTCTGAATAGGTCTCACCAGTCTTAGTTTTGAGATTAGCAATTAATTCACTGCATTATTATTTGGAACAGAATATCAACCCCATACCTCACTGTAGAATTTTTCATTCTTGCACCAATTAAATCTTGACAATCCAGTAGTTAGTGCATGTATATAATCTGATATGTGAAAAAAGATGATAAATACAAACTGTCAGGTAAAACGTCAAACATCAATTATTTTATTTTGTTTTATTTTAATTTACATTTATTTACTTGGGAGGAGCAGTGATCAAGTATTATCACTATTGATCATTACTACAGAATGCAATCATTACAACATATGCAGAAAATGCAATACAGGAGATGCAGTGGTACAACAATGTGTTCTAGAATGTTATAAGGGTGAACCTGCTGCCCTGCCCTCTTTGCCCTCCATTGGTTAGCTAGCATATTGGGGAGCTTTCTATATGTGTGTGAGTTGGCAGGTAGAGAAGAGGGGCTACGATGTCCCACTTCTGTTCCCTCTGTGGTGTTTATGTTTTGGATCATACAAGGTGGTTCGTTGGTTATGGAAGTGAGCAGTGACACTGTTTCACGAGTGAAGTTTGAGTAAGCGAGTGGTTGGGGTAATGCTGCTTACATTATGGTAGAACAAAGGTGAACAAGTGATGCTGCCTACTGTAACTGGTTATTTTGAAGTTATGTATTATATTTCTGATTAGTAAATTATGTTCTGTGATTGACAAATTCTGTGATTAATAAATTCTGTGATTTACAAATGTTAATTAATAGAGGTCAGTTTATGTCAAGACTGTGTGGTGTGGTTTCTTGGGGGTGGTGTATGGACAAATATATTTGGTAGCCTGGGTAGAAAGCTAGTGGAAGATATATACTCACACAACCAAGTCATAAAAATAGTCAAATGTTGTAAATATTTGAGGATTATCAATGATTAAGGAGTGAACTTTTATTTTGCAAAACACAGACTTGAAATGTATGCTGCCCAGTGCTATTTTTTTAGTAGAGTGGTGAAAACTATGATACCCTTTAGAAGTCCTTAGTCAAACTGCTTTGGAATAACATTCTACTTTCTGCCCACCCTTTAATAAAGTAAGATCACCTTACTTGTACTGGATCAGTTTGGTGGTGGGCAGTTTGGAGGAGTCCTCTTGACTAGATTCATTTTCTTTCTTTTTTTTTTTTTTGGATTGCATTCATTGAGGAATAGATTTGTTTAGATTTTACACTGATCAAAGTGCCATTTGGTTAAATGTTGTACCTACAGTATTTGTACATGCCACTGAATTTAGATTTTGAGATTTTGAGTTAAGGTTAGAATTGTGCTTTTCATTTTGGTTAGTTTCAGAGTTGGGTTTAGGTTTATGGTTGAGGTTTAGTTTACAGTTTTTGTGTTTGTTGTACATGAATGATTAAAGTAAGGTTTCTGTCTCTGTGAAAGAGAGGGATGGATGCCTGACAGTGAACTAGGCAATAGAAGTTTATCAGCCTATCACTTCTGAAGCTAGGCATGGAGGGGTAAAAGTGAATTGGGCACAGCCTACTTACCTCTCCTGAAGTATGAGTCAGTTTGTGTACATTCAAAGGCACGTGGGGCACTGTGATTTCCCTAGTGGAGGCCAGGGAGACCACAGCTATACTGCAGGGGAACAACACTGCTTGGAGGGAATGTTCCATGCAGAAGTGAGGAGGATTCCTTTTGATGTTGGCCCACTGTATATCATCTACATGGTGAATTGCTAAATGTCCAAGGTTATGGCCTGGGAGAAAAATGAAGAAATGCAAACTGCCTCTGATAGCTCTCAAAATGATGGCCCAATAAAAGGAAATGAGTAGACTGACTGCAGAGAAGGAGGCCAGGACAAGGTTAAGGCTTAAGCATATGTTTAGGGTTAATACTAAGTTTAGGGAAGGGAATACCTATTCCTGTAGTGAATAGGGATCTGCTTTATATGATGATATTATAATGTAAATAATACCTGTATTGATATGTGTTGTGCAGTTTCAGCAGAGCTAATTTGAAAACAATGCATTTTTTCATGTCTTGTTCTAAAATTGGGATGTAGTTATGTAGTCTTTGTCAGATATATTTATGAACAAATATCCTATACCAGAACTAGACATCTAATCCACGTAAAGAAAGCCTGCCTCATATTTGATGCAAAAAAGTAATAAAGGCTAAAGCACTTTCATTATAAGAGCCATCTAGAATCTTTATCCCTATATTCTACATCATGCACATTAACTCTGGGCAGCAATTTCATGTTATTCGATTTTCTCTGAGACTATTTAAAATTGTAATCTTTGGCTGTTAATCCTGTGGTAAAAATTAGATAAAGGTGTATACATAATTGGAGGGTATATTTGTAGCACAGTCTCTTCCTAGTTAATGAGATATGTTCGCTTTACATATATGTTAATGGGATAAATTCAGACAAAGTAAAAGCAAGCTTGTATTATAAAAACAATGTCAGTTTGGACAAATAGAAAGGTACCACCATCAAGTTGATCTCTGATGTGAAGCGTTCCACTTCATGTATGCTAATAAACTATGAATAATAAATTTGTTTTTCTACTAAGAAAGTCGTTAATTTCTTTTTTGTATTACTTTCTTAGGCTGCTTGCCTTTTTTAAGGCAAACTTAAAAATCACATTACATCAACGAAACAAATGAAGACAAAGTCATAAAGCACATCCATCATATTTATCAAACAGTAGTAACTCAAATGTCTGTCTGCATTCTTTTTAAATGCAATTATAGCCTTATAATGCCTGTCCATCCTGACAGTTACAAAGGAAAATTACTCTGTCCAAAATTATCAGATCATTCTGTTTTCTTTGCTAAGTGACATCATCAATTCAAATTTGATATCATATTTTCTATTCTGAGTTAAACATTCCTAGTAAAAGAAACATTGATGGAATCTTTACAAGGTGGCCTTGTAGCTCAGAGGTTAGAGCACTAGTCTTGTAAACCAGGGGTCATGAGTTCATCTCTTTTGGGATGCATGGCTAGACTTAAAAAGGCCCTTGAGGTTGTTAGCCTACTAAACACCTATTAAAATTTGAAGCTATAAATATTATTTGGTTTATCACTTTTCATACCTAACTTAATGATGAAGTTCATATTTTGATAAGCCTGTTAGCCCCAGCCAGTAATACTTTGTTGCTGATTTTTTTACCCTATTTTTTAAATCTCTTTCAATTGGTGGCCAACAAAAGATTACTAGACTATATCATGGCCCTTATAAACATCCAGATTTAAAATTACCTCAAAGTTTTATAATTGTGCATACCTGAGTATATATTGTAATATTTTACAATAGTCCCTACAGCTGTTATCTATATAGAAGTCAAGGTAGAAGGACTGAATTAACATGGATGCCTGCATTGTACTATATTTTTGTTTCAAGTGAATCCAGACTAACAGAGCAAGAAGATAACTTTCTGTGACTGGGGGATGCACACTTTTTGGACTTCCATTTAATTAATGTTTTTTGTGTTCATAAGCTGACAGTATCAAATGCCTCCTCTAACAACAAATCTTCAGTCAGTCCGTTTATAGATTTCCTGATTTTGATATCAACAATATAGATGACATAATCCATAGTCTCATTCAATGTTATACACACCAAAATTATGTCTAATTTATGCAGATCCAAGATGGACCTATGGGGTATACCTTAAAAAACTAGGTTCCAAGCACTGATGATTTTCCAGCTCAATGTATCACTATCTGCTTGTCACTCTGTTCACAATCTACCTTACAATGTTATGAGAATGTCATATATTATAATGTTTCTTCAGTTAGACCCATGCGAGCCGCAATCTTAAAGGCATTTGAGAAATCAGTGAAAATTTAGCAGTCAAGAATATTTTGTTGATAAAATTGGCTTTGTTATTACAGCAAAACAAAAATAGTTTCCAACAGCCATGGACCTAACAGGATTATTAAATTGTGGATGGATCAGATGTTAAAATAAATTTAATTCATATTTCAGTTCTTTTTACAAAGTGTAAGCTTTCTACTATCTTAATATTTGCAGTGTTATTTATTAAGTATAGTGCCTAAGTTAAGTGAGCTATGCATGGACAATTGCACAGTTCTTTGGAGAAGATATGTCAGGGTATTGCACAAGCATGCCAACAGATTGCCTTTCAGTTACGCCGGCAGTATTACTGACAAAATGGAATCTGCTCCCATTTTCATCAGGGACATTCTACTAGTTTCTGGCATGTTTAAAGTAGATAAAAAAAACTCAGTCAAGTCTGCCCTGTTATTCTATACCAGTTTCTTATTATCCTTCAGAAGTGAGTTGTACAGCCTTCTGAATATACTGATTTAGTTAACAAGTGAAGAAAGAAGTGGGCAACCTGACTAGCCTAACAGTTTGATTAGGATTTCTGAACAAAGGCATCTTCTGTACGATGAGCTCCCAGATCTTTGAAAATACTTTTATACATTTCTCTATTTCACTGCTTTGAGTTATTCTTTGATACTGAATTAAAAAGTTTTTTAAATTATGAGGCCTAAGAAAAATTTGATTTAAATGTGTCCTTTGCATGAGTTTTCTTTATGCATATAACATGTAAATTATTATTTCTTCTCATGGCATATCAACTGTTTTTTTCTTTTTTCCCTTTGATAGACAGGATAAGACCAATGGCTTTATTTCCTGCACCCAACTGACTCATTAATTCACCCAGCAGGGTGACAACCCTTCACCACATTCATTCCCCAGTAGAAGCAAGAACCAGGTGTTGCTTTACACTCTGCATCATCCAAAAAAAACTCCTTAGATAGTTAAAACCAACCACTCTTGGCTCTTACAATCAGCCAGTTAAACACCTAACATTATCTGCCACTCCTCTCTCAATCCAATGTCTGTATATAAGCCATAACCCCCAGTAACTGCCTAACCCTAGATGTAGACATCACACACTAAACATAAATCTCTCAGACACTTCTGAAGCAGATTTCCAAACCTCACTTCATAATGCTTACTATAAAAGCCACACTTTGTTATAAGCTCTAATCATAAAACTTGCTCCCTAACCCTAAGATGACCACACATAATGCCATCAGCATTTGTTTATCCCTAATAGTCATTCAAGCAGCAGCCCATATGAAGTGAGTGGTAAAATGAGCACTAAGATGCAAAACTCTGGTTAATGAGTAGTAAAGACTTGAGCAACTGAAGCACAACAGTCCCCTCACACCCTACTGCTTTGACTGACTTTGGTTTTAATTATTACAAAGCACCTTTATCACATTTATGGACTGCACTTTAAAAGCCTTTGTGCTGTGGTAGTGTTGTCGCCTCACAGTAAGTCATTGTCCGGTTCGATTCTCAGCTAGAGCATCTTCTGTGTAGAGACATGCGTGAATGGGCGTACCTTCATTGAAAGTTGTGCGTCAAGGCCGGCAACTCGGCACATAAAATTCTACTGCCAATGATTAGCGGACCGGAGTTCCGCTGTGGCGACCCCTAACTGGGAAAAGCCAAAAGACACAACAACTTTAAAAGCCTTTGTGCAAATTGCTTCTATAAAATGACCATGGGACTTGTGAATTTTTTTTATGCAGAGCACAAATGTCTTTTCTCTTTGTAAAATGACAAATATTGTAATTTCCTCTCTAGAGAAAAGAAATCTCTGGTAATTGTATCAGAAGGATGGTCCCTGCTAGCTTGTATAATATGAGGGCTCATTAGCCAAGCAGATATGCACATAACAATGCACCTATGCTGTCAGCATGACTGAAGAACTCAGAGGACTACCAGAGGGGCCAAGAGTACCCCGTAGGAACTCAATTTCGATGCTTTGAGTTTGTCTTTGATATTGAATTAAAACATTTTTAAATGATGAGACCTTTGCCTCCTCTCACTTTTTTGTCTGCTGAGAGAGCAGTTTTGATTAGTGCTTGATCATTGCTGTTCATAGGATCATTAGATCATAGGAGGTTACTAGGATATCGCCCAAAGGTCATTTCAAGCCTAGCTGCTCCATCCCAATGTAATACCATAGATACTGTTTTCAATATCCAGGACTGTATTCATTAATGACTGCTCATGTCCTGGAGGGTTATGGACATCATATCCCCAGTAAGAATTTATGGTTCCCCATCCACTCCTCCAGGTTCCTTTTGAACAATGGCATAGAAGTGCTCTCTTCCTCATGAATTGGTAGCCTAATCCAAAGATTCGGCAGTTGCTGCGAGACACATCTGTCCATCCAGCATATCCTATTCAAGTCAAAGGTATCTTTAGGTCCCTAGAATGGGTAGCTCTTGTCCGGTTTGATTTACAGATGTGCAGCAAATTCATTAGGTTTGGGTCACATATTGTTCTGTAAGCCAGGCATAAGTCTCCCTTAAGAAGTCTATACAATACACAGCAAAGTGACAGGGAGTTTAGTCAGTCTGTGTTATCCACTTGCTGGAGTCCCTTGATCTTTTTGTTAGAAACCTCTGATGTCTCTCCAATTGCTGCAGGTGCTTTGTAAAGTACATGCCAAAAGGGGTGTTATACTCAATCATGGGCCTGATTCCTGACATGTATAGAGAGGTTATAACTTCCTTTGTTCTAGTTGTGGTGCCTTTACTAATCAAGTGGGCTAACTAGAAAGCCTTCCTTACTACAGTAGACACATGGTGATCAAAGTTAAGGTCACAGTCAACTTGTGATCCCAGATCACTTACCATTTCATAGGTATTGTTGTTAATTTGATAGTGTGAAGGGACATTGTTTTTGCAAAAGGGAATGATGATGTATTTCTCTGCATTCAGTTTGAAACCGTGACTAAAACCCCAGTGGTTGGTCTGTATAAAACGATCCAGAAGTATACTGACATATTTTGGGGATTCAATAATTGCACCTAGTTTGCAGTCATCCTCAAACTTGGTCAGCCACAGCCCCTTAGTTTTGGTCTGAACTTCTGAAAAATATATACCAAACAGAAGGGGGCCCAGCAATGACCCTTGTGACACCCCTCTGGTGACAGGTCTGCTGACTTGATGTGGAGTCACCCACTTTGATAGTGTGTGTCTGGTTGGTTTGTGAGTCAGCTGGCAACCCATCTTGTATCAAAGGGGTTTACATTATGTTTGCTAAGTTTATCAGCAATGAAGGATTGTGTTGAAAGCCTTTGCCAAGTCGAGGTATGCTGTGTGCACAGATTTGTCCTCATAGATGGCACTGGTCACATTTTTGAAGAAATCCACTAGGTTTAACAGACAGGTTCTGCCCTTTCCAAAGCCAAATTGGGCTGTATTTAGGGTTTGGAGGTCACCTATGTCTTTATTAATGAGGTCCAAGATGATGTGTTCCATAACCTTACAGAACAGTCTGGTCAGACTTATGGGTCTATAATCCCCCAGGTCTGTTTCTAAGTCATCTTTGCAGAGAGGGATAACTGTTGCTGTTGTCCATTCTGGAAGAACAAAGCCTGTGGTTAGGCTATGATTGAATAATGTACTTAATGGTGATGGTAGTTCATGTTTCAGCTTGTTTAGAAGACAGCCTGGGATTCTGTCTGGTCCTACAGAGGCTGTGTTTTTTGCCTTGGACAAGACTTTAATAACCTGCTGTCTAGATATGTAGGGTGGGAGGGGAGTTGGAGGCAAGGTTTGGAATAAGTTTGGAGGGGATAAGAAAGTTAAATTTTTGGAAAATCTATCCACTAACAGGTTTGCTATCTCTGCGAGATCAGTGTCTGTGATACTGTTAGTCACACGTTCAGCACATGCTTGGGTCCTACCTTTTAGACTACATATGTAGCTGTAAAAGGCCTTATAGTTATCATTGGCTGTGCTTGCTAAGTTTTTCTCAAAGATGCCATTAGAGAACTTGACATGTTGTCTTATTTGTCTGTTGACGGTGAGGAGGGTGTTTTTCCATTGTTGGGGCCTCACCTTTGTTTTGCTGGACAGCAACTTTTTGCATGTGTTGTAAAGTCTGTTGATGTTTAATGTCCACCAGAGCAGCTTGTTTTTATTTGGGACTCTCGTTTTGTTTCTCTCTGGAACAGCCAAGTCTATAAACTTATGCAAGTGATTGTACAAGATTTAGTGTAAGCTTTGGTGTAGTTACCACTTCCAGCTGGGGGTGGGGATTGGAATACATTTATACCTACCCCTAGGAGTGTGTAGTTTGCCTTTATACCTACCTCAAAAGAAGGTCTTTATTTAAATGTGCCCTTTTCCTGATTTTTCATTATGCATATAACATGTAAATTATTATTTCTTCTCATGGCATATCAAATTTTTTTTGTTTGTTTGTTTTTGGGATGCAGAATAAGCCCAGTGGCTTTATTTCCTGCACCCAACTGACTCATTAATTCACCCACCAGGGTGAAAACCTTTATCACATTCATTCCCTAGTAGAGGCTAAAACCAGGTGTTTAGAACTGAGATAGCACATCCAACAAACTGCCCTGTTATCACCCATTTAGCAGTTTGTTTGCTCCCCTATATCTGCTTGTTCTCATGAGGTGAATGCATATGCACAACCTTCTGACTAAGCACTGCATGTACATGCAAAGCCTTCTGAGTAAGCACTGAATATACATACACTGCCTCCAGACAAAGCACTGCATACATATGCAAAGCCTCCTGACTAAGCACTGTGAGCACATGTACAACCTTCTGACTAACAAGGAATGCACACACACATCCTCCTAAGTGTTGAATGCATATGCACAGCATCATGATTAAGTAATGAATGCACATGCACAGACTCCTGACTAAGCAGTAAATCCACTTGCATAGCCTCCTGATTAAGTAGTACAAGCACATGCGCAACCTCATGACAATGTGCTGCATATGCATGAAAATATCTTAGCTAAGTGGTGCATGCATGTGAGTGTGCTGCTCACACTCACAACCTTCTAAGTGGTGCAAGCAAATGCAGAACATCCTAATTAAGTTGTGTACGCACATGCACAACCTCCTGCCTAAGTGGTGCAAGCACATGCACAAACTCCTAACAAAGTGGTGTAGCATATGTACAATCTTTGAGCTAACCAGTGTGCACACATGCAGAACTTCCTGTTTAAGCAGTGCATGCACATATACAACATCCTGAGTGCAGAAAGTAGAAAAACTGGAACCATGGCTAAAGTTAAAAGCAGCTTTAATAATACAATGCTAAAATAAGTCTTCTGCAAAATGCAAAACTCAAGTACAAGAAATTAAAAATGTGTTCCGCAGTATCCAAACGTTGTGTTGCTAGTAAAAAGTTTCACCTTAAGGCTTCTTCAGGCTACTGGTTTCCTGTGTTAGAACAGCAGTATTTAAGTAAAAGCATGTGATTAGTGCACCTGTAGTTGTAGATCATGAAGCATTGGTCTTAATGTGAAAGATTCATTAAGACCAGTTGCAGTGTATGCATTGAAAAGCAAGATCCATTTCATTTCTTGTAACTCAAGTAAGTGTTTTAAAATTCCTCCATGTATTGGATTATATAGAGTACATAAAATTAAAAAAATGAAATTATCTGAATTGTGTGTGTTTAAAATATGCTTGTATAAGATTTTAGTATATACTTGTCTGTTAATATTAGAAATATGGTTACCAATCCTTTCCTTTAACTTCCTGTTGGTCATGCCTATATAAAATGCTGGACATTATGTGCATCTAGCAATGCATACCACATTCTTGGAGTCATAGTTCCCATAAGCTTGTATGAAGAAATGTGTGTTAAATACAGGATGTTTAATAACATTGTTGGTATCTATATGCTGAAAATAGGTGCATTAATTGTATTTATAGGTATCTTTTCTTGAACTTGAAAAACTTGTGGTAGATCAAGGTTGTGCCTTGTAAGAAAATATATTCTTTAAATTGGCTGCCCTTCTGTATCCAAAATTAGGAATGGTGGAGATGCAGTCTCTTAGTTGTGGTATTTCGTTTAGAATTGACCAGTATTTGGTGATGATTTGTTTTACTGCTAAAGGATTGCAGTTGTAAGTTAACATGCATTGAATCTTGTGATTTCTCTGTGCCGTAGGTTGTGTATATTCATTTTTATGAAATAGAGGTCTTGCTTCATCGTTACGAGCTGCTATGATTTCTTGCTGTGCGTCACTGACCTGTGATTCTTGATAACCTCTTCTGATGAAATCAGAGGCAGTAGTATTAAGTTGTTCTGTCATAATAGTATCTAGTGTTTTCAATTTGGTAACTCTGAATATTTGTTTTTTCAAGATATTTTTAAACAGATGTGGAGGATGCATGCCTGTGCGATGTAAATAACTGGTCCTTTTAACTTGCTTTTTGTACAAAGTAGTCTCAATTTTGCCTTCTTGGTTGATCATTAATTTGAGGTCTAAGAAATTGATTTCTTGATTAGAGCTCTCTTTCTTGAAGCTGAGAAATCAAGTAGTTGTTGAAATATGATTATGAAAGTCCTCTAAGGATTTTGCATCTCCATGCCAAATAATAAAAAGATCATCCACGAAACATTTGAAAAGACTACACGCTCCTTAAATGGGTTATTATTCAAGATGTATTCAGTTTCCTATATCAGCATTACTAAGTTGGCATAAGTGTTAGCCCTGGGAGTGCCCATGGCTACACCTTTTTTCTTAGATGTAAAGCCATTTATGGAAAAGAATTACATTGTTCTTAAGTACTAGATTCAAAAGTTCACATAGCAATTCTTTATGTGTTTGTGTATAGTTTGTGTACTCATGCAAGTATTGGGGAATGGCGTGCATCCCAATGACGTGGTATTTTAGTGAATAATTAATCCACATCGTGTTACTAGTAAATGTTCATATAGTGCCTTGTTTGCAGACCATTGAGACAGTTGAAGGAAAAAGTAATTTGTATCTTTTATAATAGCATTCACCTTATACAGATCTGTTTTAATTTGGTTGTTCAAAAACTTAGATATTGCCTATGTAATCCACCCACTAGCAGAAACTATGGGTCTTATGTGAGGTGCTCCAACGTAAATACAAAAGACGAGCACTGGAATCATAGTCTACAGCCAAAAACAAGGTTTATTAATATATAAAATCAATGATAAATATAAAGCGTTTTTTGTTTGCTCAATGACACAAACTTCTTCAGATAAAATTCCAAATTCCAGAAACCACTTAAATTAAAGTCATGTGGTTGTTCTCATTTACACAATTGATTAAAAAAATAACCCTTTAAGAATCTGGTTACATTAAGAATTCCTGCACTATTAAAATCCCACTTAAAAAGTGAAATAAAATAAAACAGCCAAGATGGAGCAAAAACAATAATAGTAATCATATAAATAATAGTCATGTAAACAATATACAAATTATCCTCTGGCCTATGTATACTATACTGTTAATATATTGTGTAATAATCTAACTCTAGTCCATTTCCATACTAGATGTTGCATTCTTCATCTGGTTAAATGTTTCAATTTTAAAAAGCACATTCTCAAAAATTTTGCATAGCCAAGGCTCCTCCATCTTTCCTTTCACCCAGTAGTAAAAAATCATCCAAATAATGCACTCATCTCTGTTCCTTCACTCGCTGTTGCCATATCCAATGTAAAGTCATGCTAAACTTTTCAAAAGTGGAGCAAGCTACTGCACATCCCCTTCAACATGGCTGTGTCAAAATATAACTCATCCCCAACAGCCATACCCAACAATGGCCAATCCACCTCATGTATCAGCAAAAGATGAAAGGCAGACAATGTCCACTTTCATCAACCATGGATCCTCAAAACCTGTGATGATGAGAACCACATCATTCAATGACACATAACTCACCATTGGGATAAAGTCATTGGCAGACTTCCCTTCAGGGTATGAAAGATGGAGAATCAAGTATAATTCACCTGGTTTGTTTTTGGGAACCAACCCAAGGGCGACACCTTAAAATGAATAAATGAAAAACAATCAAATGGGCTGAGCAACCTACCTGCCTGATGCTCTTTATCGACTACAGCCTCTAAAATATACTCCCTCCTACTACTGACCTCAAATTTTTTCTCACCTCCCCATCCCTCTCCAAGCTAGACTTTACCCGAAACCCATTCGAAAAACCGTCAATCAAGTCCAATGCTACCACCGGCTGTGGATACCACAGCAGTATGTCCCACAGAACATGCACCTTAATAGGTGAAAGTCTTCTCAAGTTGTCCTCTTGTCCCTCAAAAGGGCCCCCCTCTATGGCCATGAAATGTGCCCCTGCCACATCCCCTTTGCATTCCCAAATCCAGTCCGCTTAATCCTTTCTGAGCAAGACCAAATGATGCTTGACTTGCAAAGGTTGGTGCTGGCACCAGCAACTGACCCTCATGCCTACTACACTGCACCGCAGGGTGCCCAACCATGCACATTGAACAGGCATGGGAGAATCTACATGCTGTCCATGAACATCTCCCAGCATTGAAAGCACAACATACTCCCACACATCATTCTCCAACCTTAATCCCTCTACCACCAACTCTAAAGCTGTACATCATAGTAGACAGCCATATATCAGGGTGTCTTTCCTCCCAACACATAGCCTTGTCGACCACCTTCTGCTTGTGGAATTCTGATCATACCACAGCCACTCATTCCCAGCTTGTACCCTCTGCTCTTCCTGTATCATCAGGAAATAAGCCAATAACAAAAGATCCATACCACTATCCATCTCCAACCATACCGCCATGTAATAAACAAAGCCTAACACCCAATTCTCCCAAGTCCTCTGCCGCAACTTCCCTTCTCGCTTCCTACCAAGGCTCACCAAGGCTGCCAACAAGTCTTTCCCATTTGCTGTCTTGGCTTCCAGCAAGCACTGGACCCCTTCAGCATCAATCAGCTCAAAAATGTCCACATACTCTCCTTTCCAAATGTTTTCATTCACAGAAAGTGATATGTGATGGATTAAGATTACTGCTGCATCCTCTTGTCCCAGCCACTGCACAGCTAACCAATCCCCCAGTCGAGTCCCAAAATTGGACCCTACCTTGTCCAGAAAGGTGGCAGAGTCCTGCTCCAATGTCTCAAAACTATCACCCATGGCTACACTATCCCCACCAAAAAACTGTTCCTAAAGGTCATAATCCTGTCCCACTAAAGCCTGCATCCCCCCAAGGTCGCTGTTCATCTCTTCAAGAGATGCAATTATGCTGCTGACCCTGTCACCCAATGCATCGTCCCCTACTTCTGCTGACACTGCTCCCGTTACACCCCAACAAGGACTGTAGGAAAATTATCTGGCTGAACAGCAGGCATTGACTCCACTGGTGATTTCTCTGCTGTCACCTCAGCTGGTGATGCACAGCGTGCTCTCCTGCCTCTAGCCACCTGCTTGCCCTTCAACGTCTGCTGTCTCTTGCGAGTGTTGGGGCCTTGTGCCCTCACTGTGGTGGTGTCACTACCTGGCATCTCCCAGAAGAGCTCCTCTGTTGGGCCACTATGTTTGCCCACCTCTGCTGAAGTGCTTGGACATTCACCATATTGCCCCCAGATACCTGGAATGAGATAAAACACTGTGAGTAAAGTGAGTCAGTAGAGAAAAAAAAAAACTTTCCTCCCTACATCAACAAATCCGCATGTTGTCCCTCATTACCATATTTCCATAAAACGAGTTTACAAATAAGTTAGCATTTGTTCCATGCCTGGTTTGTCCAAAGAACTGCAAGTCTACATCCCTACCAAGTATTGAACCCAGGACCTTGTCAAATAAAGCATACCAAGTATTGAACCCAGGACCTTGTCAAACAAAGCATAGTGCATTAGCCCACAAGGCCAACTCAGCTCTTGGAAAGACGCACCATCTTGCTGCACTCTCTATACCAAGCAAACCTTATAGCACAAGACATTCCCACTGACTTTCCTCTCTCTTTTTTTTTTGGTTTCGCATGACTGATTAGTAGGTAAAGGAAGCCTGACAAAGCCATCAGCTTTGCTGAGCTGTGCATGGTAAATTCCATCTGGTTACCTTGCCTTTTAATCATGCTTAAGGTGACAGTTATTATCCAATCTTATTCTTACTGCCTCTCTAAAATCTTTAGACATGAAAATAAGCATGCTTTATGAGGCTAACAATATTTAATGTAAAGCACAACTTTGATCACCCCCTGAAGACATGAAAATAAGAATGTTTTATGAGGCTAACAATATTTAATGTAAAGCACAACTTTGATCACGCCCTGACTTTTGTGCGAAAATGTTAGTTTACTCCTCCTCTGCTTAAATTTGGAATTCTGTCAGTGGTCTACGTTACAGTTACAGACATTTTATTCTTCACAACAGTACCAAATAATCGTTGCTATCATGTTACTACTGTTAATATTTAAATATGTTCCTTGCCTTCATCTCTGACTAAGGACGTGTTTACCGCTGAAGATTTGGCACCCCCCACATGTTGAGTGGCATTGAAAAAAACTGTACAACAAAAGTGTTATGTTTTCTTTTGAGTCTCAGCTTTAAAGTTCTTTCCTTGATGTTCGCATTGTAATAAGAAGACTGTTTTGTGAAATAATAAAAGTGCTCAAATAGGAAATATCCAACTGTTGTGATGCCGAGTGCATGCTCAAAAAAACAAAAAAACAAAATAAAAATGACCATTAGGAACCACTCCTCAAGCACATGAAAAGAAACCACCACCTTCCATCTGTGCACTGCCCCTTATCTCTACCCATCAAAGAGAAGAGCACTCCAATGAGTTTTCAACTTGTCTTTCACAAATTTTTTTTTGGTATAGGTTCATAGGTTCATAGGTAGGTACTAGGCTATTGGCCCTAGGGCCTATACAAGCATAGCCAAAAAGGTACCCTGGCTTTCGCCACCCAAGAAAATTATTTTCCTGTGCCTCTGTCAAGCAGAACCACAGAAGTGATCCCCAGGGTGAATTTCCTATTACCCATCCAATCATCAAGATTTTTCTTGAAGAGAGCTAATGAGGAGCTCTGTTTGACATAGATAGGTAGCCTTTTCCAGAGTATGGGAAGTCTCTGGGACAGGAATCTATCCCTCCAGCATGTTCAGTTTATTGTGGTGACAAGGTTTAGGTCCCTAGAGTGTGTAGCTCAAAGGGATTGGGATTTTTTTAAGTGGAGCATGTCCAACAGATCTGGGTGTGACATAGCTTTGTATGTTAGGCAGAGATCGCCTCTGAGTAGGCGACATGCGACAGAGTAAAGCTGGAGTTTTTTGAGACGGTCTGCATAAGGCATCTGTTTGAGGCCAGTAATCCTCTTTGTGAGGTATTTTTGCAGCCTTTCCAGTTTAGATGTCTTGTGAGGTACGTACCAAAAGGGGCATTGTACTCTATAATGGGTCTAATGAGTGATGAGTAGAGGGGAACAATAACCTCTTTTTTTCTGGATGAGAAACCTTTTGTGATGAGGTGTGCCACATAGAAGGATTTCCTGACCACTGTGGCAATGTGATTATCAAAGGAGAGACTACTGTCCACCTGTGTCCCAAGGTCTCTTATCACACTTTCGGTGTTAAGTAGACTACCACCTATGTGGTAGTTCATGGGTACAGAGTTTTTACCAATGGGGATGACAATGCACTTTTTGGCATTGAGCTTGAGACCATGTCTTTGACACTAGGCATCTGTCTCAGTGAGGCCCTTTTGTAGAATGTCCACATTGTTAGGAGTTTCGATTATGGCTCATAATTTGCAGTCATCTGCGAATTTAGTTAGCCAAAGAACTTCTGTGTTAGCCTGTACTTCAGAGAAGTAGATACCAAACAGGAGAGGACCCAGGACTGAACCCTGTGGTACTCCACTTGTGGTCTGAAGTCTGATTTGGAGTCTGCTACTTTCACAGTGTGGGTTCTGTCAGTAATCCAGTTGGCAACCCATCTTGTGACATAGGGATTTATACCTAGTTTAGTAAGTTTATCTATAATTCCAGAGTGGGGGATGGTGTCGAACGCCTTGGTGAGATCTAGATAGGCTATGTGAACCACCTTACCCTCATCTATGGCTTTGGTGACTACTTCAAAGAAGTCTATCAGGTTTAGGAGACATGATCTGCCTTTTACAAACCCAAACTGTGTGGGGTCCAGAGTTTGGAGATCTCCAATGTCTTTGCTTATGAATTCCATGACATGTTCCATGGCCTTGCAGACAAGGCTCGTCAGGCTAATGGGGCGGTAGTTCCCGGGGTCTGTTGTGCCCCCCCCTTTGTGGAGTGGGATAACTGTCACAGTGCACCATTCAATGGGCACAAAGCCTGAGGTGAGGCTATGATTGAACATGGTACTTAGGTGGGGTGCCAGTTCATTCTGTAGTTCATGTAGAAGGCAGTCTGGAATGTTATCAGGTCCCATGGATGCTGTGTTCTTGGCTTTGGAGAGTGAGGTATTTACCTGTGCAGCCGTGATTACAGCAACTTTGCATTCTTCCGGTATAAAGATGGGCCCTTTTGGGGGTGAGAGGGGGGTAAAGTTAGCACTGAACCTATCTGCCAGGATGTTGGCAATATCAGTTGGTTCTGTATATTTAGTGTCATTGTGCTGTAACTCAGAGCAGATCTGAGTGTTTCCATTGAGATTCTTGACATAGATATAGAATGCTTTGTGGTTATCTTTAGAATCAGTGGCAATTTTGTTTTCATAACTAGCTTTGGCGTATTTTATGAGGGATCTCAGCTTCTTACTGAGGCTGACCAGGGAGTTCCTACAATCGTGGGATTTTACTCTTTTTTGCAACAGTTTCTTTCTTCTGTTGTAGAGTTTGTTTATGGCAGAAGACCTCCAGATTGGCTTCCTTTTTTTGGAGGATAGCATCTTGGCTCTGTTAGGGATAGCATGATCCATGCACTTGTGTAAGTGCTTATAAAATGCATTTGTGTAGGATTCAGCAGTTGTACCTCTACTGTCCATCTGCATGCGTGTCGTGAAGTTTGCCTCTTCGGTCTTAAGAAGCATGAAGTTGGCTTTGGAGAAACTTTTTATGGTTGTTTTCCTAATGGGGGTGGGAGCGGGATGTGGATGTCTAGGGTGATTAGCTTGTGGTCGGATGTGACCAACGAGGAGCTGACCTCTGGTGTGGAACACCAGTCACCCATGTTGGTGATGACCAGGTCTAGGATATTTCTGCTCCTGGTGGGGGTGTGGTTAAGTTGATCCAAGGCATTGGAATTGATGATTTCCAGAAAACGTTGACGAAAAGAGTTGGTACACGAGTAGTTTTCTCAGTTAATTGTAGGGTAGTTGAAATCACCCATTATTAGAGTGTTGGGTTGTACCTTAATATTTTCCAGTGTATCAAGAAAAGAGGAGTGGGAATCCTGGGGCATGGTGGGGGGTCTGTAGCAAGCTACAATCTGGATTGCAGTTTTGCCCAGAGTTAGTTGAAATTGGATAATCTCGGGTGCATTATGCTGAGCAACTAGCTTGGAGGTGTGGATATCCTTAATGAATATGGACATGCCTCCACCTTTAGTGTTTTGGTCTGGGTTTGGTGGCCGAAAGGTGTGGTATGAATTATAGCCTGGTAATGCAGGGGTGCTCTCTGGAGCTTTGAACCAGGTCTCTGTCACTGCACAGATGTCAATGTTCTCCATTTTAAAGAGTGCCTCGAGTGAGTGCATTTTGAGGTTTAGACAACTAGCATTGAGTAGCATTACCCTCAGATTTTGCTTGCTTGTACCTGTTACGGTGGTGGTGAATTTGTCATTTGAACCTTGTCTAAAAAAGGCACTATAGGGGCGGCAAGAGCCTTTGCCAGTATCCGGAATCCCAAAGGCGACAGGTGCAGGCCATCTCTGGCAAAGCAGCGTGGTCTGTCGATCATGTCATCCCAGGCAGACAGATACTGGATTCCCTTAGAATGACATCAGAAGCTTAGCCAATTGTTATAGTCAATCATTTTGTCCTTGTACTGTGGTGTCATTCTGGGTGATGGCAGGATGCTACTCAGAGCTAGGGTCATACTGGCCTGGGCTACAAGATCAGAGAGCTCCTCCATGTCTCTTTTCATGTAGTCCAGGGAGGTGCGTCTCAGGTCATTCACACCAACATGGACAATGACAGAGTCATATTTGTACTTGTTGTGGAGTGACCTAAGTGCGTACATTATGTGGTGGATCCTGGCACCTGACAGGTAGCTAACAGTAACTTTTTCCTTGTTTAGCCTGGTGAGTGGAACATCAGTGTGCCTGACTATAGAGTCACCTATGACTAGAGTGTAGGGTACTTAATGCCTTATGGGCTGTAGTTGAGTGGCACACTGAGTACGTGGGCTATGTGTCATTTGGGTTGTGTTGGGGGTGGAGGTTGCTTGCATTTCTGCTTTGGAGGTCCCTGTTGTTTGGGTAGATTTGTACTGAGAGCCTCCGTGAATGTAGGTGTGTGTTTTGTGCTTCTGTGTGTGTGTTTTGGTGGTGTAAGTTTTGAGGGACTATGTGATGAGTGTGGTGCGGTGCAAGTGTTTACCTTCTCCTCTTGACTGTCTAGGCCAGTCTTTGGTGAAGAGAGCTTTGCTTCCAGTCCAGAGGGTTGTCTGGGTATATGAGGCAATTGCTGCATTGTCCCAAGATGCCCAGATTCATCAGGTAGACAGGAGAAAACACCGGGAGCTGACCTTTAGACATGCCTGAATAGGTGCTTATTTATTAAGTACTAAAAACTGTTTTCCTCTAGACAAGTGAGGAAAGTTGAGTGCTGTAGTAATTTGTAACTTATTTAGTGCTTATAATGAGTTCTGAACAAGTGCTGAGATCAAAGAAACAGATGAGTGCTAAAACTAAAAAGCTGGCTAGTTGCAAGGGAAATTTTGAAGAACAGACTTTATGGCACCAGGAATAGTTTAACCCCAGTTAAGTCGGGGGGGGGGGCTTAGGAGCTCACAAACAGTCCTGGACACAGCAAATCCTTATCTGACCTGCCACAGGAAAGGGGGGAAGCAAGGTTAGAATTTTTTTTCCAGTAAAGTGGAAATGGAGACAGCTGGAACAGAAGTTAATTCAACGTTAAGAATCTGAGTGGGTTGGCCTTCACAAATGTTATCTATTAGATTGAGTGAACTAATGTCACTAGACTGGGAGGAGTGTCACAGATCAAATATACAGTATGGGCGGGCAACTGCAAAGCCACCAAGTATAAAAACACACAACACTAGGGAGGATGGGTGAGAAAAATTACAGTTCCTAGCTGTAGCCACTAAATGAAAGTTTTAAACAGATCAAGGAGCAGACTCAAGAATGCTTTTAACTGTAAACAGACAAAAATGCAGAGAAAAGCTCAGATAATGCACTCACAAACAGAAAATACAACTCTCAGTATGAAAAAGCAGTTTACAGTTAAGTAATGTTAAAACAGTATAAAACAGTACATAAATGCAGTGAAACAATAAAAAAAAAGCTTTATAACAGTGAAAAATGTAAATCAACTGTATAGCACAATTATAAGCATTTCAGAAGTGCAGTTCAGTGAAATAAGTGTAAGAAATAACTTATCCTGCTTTTGGAATCTTAAGAAATTTCCACTTATGCAATGCAATCCAGAGCCTGACAATACAAGCAGAACCTTTATATGACACAGGGTTTATATAGCAGTAAGAATGGAAGAGTTGGACAATCAGATTACTATTCAGCCCCTGCTATTACCCAATCACTTGTACTACAGAAAGTCAGGAGGCCTTGTTACTCTCAATAATAATGAAGACAATCAGCAGAAAATGGCTGCCAGAAACACAGGAAACTCAAACAAAACCACCAGCCTAGACAACAGGCCTCTATCAAGATTATGCCACCTGAGCAGAACACAGAAATCTCACTTTAAAAGTCTAGAAAGAACATCCACAAAGAGAAAATACAAGCCTCAGTATGAAGAAGTATAAATGTATATCAGCAGCTTCCGGAGCCGTGCACCTCCACCATGAGGAGAACAGGCCAGCAAACAGATTGCCTGGAACTCCACTAGGTCCCCACTCAAACAAACAGTGAACATACACCAAAGGGAATCAGGAGGCTACAACATGACCGGGTCCCCACTCAAGACCAGCAATGAGCAAACAAACAGTGACCGGACACCCTACTGGAGGCTTGAGGCAACCTGAACCGCCATACCACAAGCAGCTCACCACAAAAAACAAAACAAAAAAACCCCACTGAACCTACATCCACTATGCCTGCATGTTATTTGCTCTTTGCGGTGTTAGAAAGAGCCTTTAGTGACTTCAATTCTATCAAGTATGTACCAATAAATACCCACATCTCACTGTATTCTGCAGCTGCGATGTCTAAGAATGCAAAGATATAACATATTAGAGTTACAATGTCATTTATTTGATGAGTATGACAAGTAGCCAACTTAAGGCAGCAAGTTATCTTCCTTACGACTCCAAATCAATCCTTGTAAAGCAAAACCCTCACCATTATGTCAAACCCACCACGAGTAAGTTAACCAGCAAAGCACATCATCAGTGATGGCACCAGGACCACTCTGCCCCTAAATAGCTTAACCATTATTAAACAAGTACAAATCAAGATGGCCTACTGCATGCTCCCTGTAGCCAAGGGTACACCAAAGGAAAGCAAGCCCTGTACCTCACATTTCGCTCATCTTCTATACCTATAATCTCGAGTTGAGAGGAGAAAAAAAAATTATAAATATAAACTTGTAGATTTCATTCCATTAAGACTGTACTCACCGTTCCTTACGTTATAACCACCCAAGGCCTACCTTAGTACCACCACCTCAGGTTGTCTGGGAAGTGAACCTGCTACACACACAATCATCCCAAAATATGAATCCCAGAAAACAACTCCCCACCTCAAAAGCCCTAAAGACCCTCCCCCTTACATACCTCACTTTCTCCCTTCTCCTTCCACTAGTTAACCATTTCTTACCCACTCCCTGTAAGGCCTGCCTCTCTTGCCTATCTTCCTTTACCTAATTCACTGCACCCTACCTTCCCCTTAAAGATGTCCCATGACAGATTAGTCTTTTCCAAACATCATTTTTAACTTCTTGTACTTAACTTTTGGATTTTGCAGAAGAGTGATTTTAACATTTTATTATTAAAGCTGCTTTTAACTTTAGCCATGGTTCTGGATTTTCTACTTTCTGCATTATTCCTGTTTTGTTTGTTAAACCAGATTAATTGTTCAGCAACCATTTTTTACTTTTCTCCCTAACTAAGTGATGCAAGCACACACACAACCTCCTAAGTGGTGCAAACATATGCACAACTTCTTAAGTGGTACAAACATGTGCACAACCTCCTAACTGGTGCAAGCATGCGCACAATCTCCTAAGTAAACGGTGCAAACAGACATACGATCTCCTGACTAAGCAATACATGCATGCACAGTCTCCTGTCTAAGTAGTACAAGCACATGCACAGTCTCATGACTGTGTGTTGCATATGCATGTCAAATCTCCTAACTAAGTGGCCATGCACACACACAACCTCATAACTAAGTGGTGCAAGCATGTGCACGACCTCCTAACTAAGTGGTCCATGCACATGCACAACCTCCTAAGTGGTGCAAACACACACACAACCTTCTAACTAAGGGGTCCAAGCAAGTGAACAACCTCTTAACTAAGTGGTGCAAGCACATGCAAAATCTCCTGATTAAGCAGTGTTGACACATGCACAACTTTCTGACTAAGTGCACATGCACAGCCTCCTAAGTAAGTGATGCAAACACACTTATCTTATCAATGGGAGTGGTAAGCACTAGGTAGACTATCTACCTCAAGAGGAGTGGCTTCTGGCCCAGAAATTGTAGTTTATTGGCTGTTTGGGCAGTTTTTCCATCTCTTTCAACTTTCTGGTTTAAAAGCCCATGTTTGCATGGGTTTGCACTTATTTAAGCTCCGCTCAGTGGTGCCAAACTGAGGTAATCTATTACTGATGCCAGAAAGCCTGGTCTTCAGTTTTTACGTTAGATCTTGCTAGTTCTTTCTCTCTTGCACTTCAAATAGCCTAATCACTTTGCACTTCAACATGTTTTTACAGCAATTATTATAGCACACCTGTGTGCCATTATCACTAGTTGTTCTTCATGGAAATAGCTCCAGTACTTAATAGTTATGACCATCCCTCCTGGCATGATTAAAGAGCAGTTCACTGTGCTTTCTCCTATTAACCTGGTGCACTTGGGCATTCTAAGGCTGTGTAGCAACTGCCTCATGTACACAGACAACCCTCTCCTCTTACCTCCCAACACTCAGACTTGTGAGAGATGCACTTATATCACCAAATTGGAAGCTATGCACTCTCCAGCCAAGACCGGACTAGCTGGTCAAAAAGAGAAGGTCAACACCTGCACCACACCACATGGAACACATAGCTCTTCAGAACACCCACTATCACAGCTTTCACATAAAAACACAAACCACACACCCACCTTCGTGGAGGCTCTCAATAGAAATTTACCCATACAGCAGAGACCTCCAAGACAGAAACGTACTCGAGCACCACAGCACAGCACAAACCACAGGACACACACCTCACCTCCACAGTGTGCCCCTCAACCTAAGCCCCTAAGGCTAAACACCTTGCCAAATACACTTATCATAGGTGACTCAATAGTGTGGCACACAGATGTCCCACTCACTAGGTTGAATAAGGAGAAGGTAACAGACAGCTGTCTATCAGGTGCCAGAATCTGACACATAAAACATGCACTCAGGTCACTCCACAACAAGTACAAGTACAAGTATGACTCTGTCATTGTCCATGTGACTGTGAATGACCTAAGCTGCACCTCCCTGGACTCCATGAAAAGAGACATGGTGGAGCTCTCGGATTATGTGGCCCAGGCAGATATGACACTAGCCCTGAGCAGTATCCTACCATCACCCAGAATGATATGATACTACCAGGCTATAACTTATTCCACACGTTTTGGCCCTGAAGCATGGACTAAAGCTCCAAAGGTGGTGGTGTCATAAAGGATATGCACACCTCCAGACTAGTAGCCCAGCATAATGCTTCTGAGATACTTCAGGTACAACTAACATTGGGTAAAATGGCAATCCAGGTCATAGCCTGCTATAGGTCCCCAACCATGTCCATAGACTCTCACTCCATGTTCCTAAGCACCCTGGAATCTATCAAGGTCCAACTCAACACTCTCATACTAGGAGACATCAACTAGCCTTCCATCATCTGGGAAAGCTACTCAAGCACCAATACACTTGCCCAATGCTTCCTGGAATTCATCAGTTCCAATGACCTGGACCAGCTCATTCTGTCCCCCACTAGAGGAGGCAACATACTTGACCTGGTTATTACAAACATGGGCGACTGTTGCTCTACACCATTAGTCAGTCCCTCCCTGGTCAGATCCAACCTTAAACTAATCACTATGGCAACCCACATCTCACCCCCCCCCCACCACCACAAAGGTAACCACCTTGAAAAATTTGTCCAAAGCTGACTTTGGATCCCTATAAACAGAGGTGGCTAACTTCACGGCACCCATGCCAATGGAAAATATCTGCATGACTGTTGAATCATACACCAATGGACTGTACGAACATGTACATAAATGCATGGAACTAGCCATACCCAACAGAACCAAGATGCTGTCCTACAAAAAAAGGAAGCCAATCTGGTGGTCCCCTGCCATTAATAAACTCTACAACAGAAGGAAGAAACTTTTGCAGAAAAAAAGTGAAGTCTCAAGACTGGAAAAACTCCCTTATTTGCCTCAGCAAAAAGTTGAGATCCCTCATCAAATCCTCTAAAGCCAGCTATGATGGCAGAATTTTGGCAGACACTAAAAACAATCACAGACCATTCTATGTTATATCAACAACCTCCACAGCAATACCCAGATCTGCTCTGAGTTACCTCACAATGGTACCTCCTATACTGAGCCAACAGATATTGCCAACATACTGTCCGACAGACTCAGTGCCAACTTTACCCCCCCCCCAAAGGACCAATCATAATACAGGAAGAATACCAGGCACCCAGCATTACTGCAGTACAGGTTAAAGCTGCATTGTCCAAGGCCAAGAATACAGCTTCCATGGGACCCAATAAAATCCCTGGCTGTGTTCTACATGAACTACAAAGAGAACTTGCACCATGTCTGTGTGCCCTGTTCAGTCACAGCCTCACCTCAGGCTCTGTCCCTACAAAATGGTGCACTGCTACAGTCATCCCACTCCATAAAGGGGGAGTCACTATAAACCCTGGGAATTATTGCCCCATTAGCCTGACTAGTCTGATATGCAAAGCTATGGAGTGCATCATCATGGACCTGATTAACAAAGATATAGAAAATCTCCAGACTCCGGACCCCAAGCAGTTTGGCTTTGTGAAAGGGAGATCATGCCTGCTCAACCTGGTTGACTTCTCTGAGTCAGACACCAGGGCTGTGAATGAAGGTAAGGCAGTGCTTATGGCCTACCTCGATCTGGCCAAGGCCTTTGATACCATTCCTCATTCGAGAATTATTGATAAACTCACCAAATTTGGCATCAACCAATATATCACTAGCTGGGTTGCAAATTGGCTTGCAGAGTTCTGTCAGTGAGCCAGTTGGCAACCCATCTTGTGACATAGGGATTTATACTTAGTATAGTGAGTTTAGCTGCGATGGTGGTGCTGCGATAGCGTTGTCGCCTCACAGTTAGACATTGCCCGTTCAGTTCTCAGTTAGAGCGTCTTCTGTGTAGCGACATGCGTGAATGGGCGTTCCTTCGTTGAAGGTTGTGCATTAGGCCCAGCAAGCCAGTACGTAAAAAATCTACTGCCAATCATTAGCAGACCGGAGTTCCACTGTGGCGACCCCTAACCGGGAAAAAGCCAAAAGACACAAACAAATAGTGAGTTTAGCTATAATTCCAGCATGGGGGATGGTGTTGAAAGCATTGATGAGGTCAAGATAGGCTGTGTGAACCATCATAGTCTTGTCTACAGCTTTGGTGACTGCCTCAAAGAACTCAATCAGGTTCAGAAGGCATGATCTGACTTTCATAAACCCGAACTGGGTGGGGTCCAGAGTTTGGAGGTTACCAATGTCTTTGTTTATGAGTTCCATGATGATACATTCCGTGGCCTTGCAGACCAGGCTCATCAGGCTAATAGGGCAATAGTTTCCAGGATCTGTGGTGTCTCCTCCTTTGCTGAGTGGAATAACTGTTGCAGTGTGCCATTCAGTGGGCACAAAGCCTGAAGTGAGACTATGACTGAACATGGTGCTTAAGTGGGGAGCCAGTTTGTTCTGAAGTTCATGTAAAACGCAGCCTGAGATGTTGTCCAGTCCCATGAATGCTGTGTTTTTGGTTTTAGCGAGTGCAGCTTTTACCTACATAGATGTGATTACAGGGACTCTGCATTCTTCCTGTATAGATATAGGTCGGTGAGAGGGGGTTAAAGTTAGCACTGAACCTGTCTGCCAAGATGTTGGCAATATCAGTTGGTTCTGTAATTTTCATGCTATTGTGCTATAACTAAGAGTAGATCTGGGTGTTGCCATTGAGATTCTTGACATAGCTATAGAATGCTTTGTGGTTGCCCTTAGAATCAGTGGCAATTTTGTTTTCATAGCTAGCTTTGGAAGATCTTATAAGGGATTTCAGCTTCTTACTGTGGCTGAGCAGGGAGCTCCTTCAATCATGGGATTTTACTCTCTTTTAAAACAGTTTCTTCCTTCTGTTGTAGAATTTGTTTATGGCAGGGAACCACCAGATTGGCTTCCTTTTTTGGAGGATAATGGTTAGACGTTGCCTGTTCAATTCTCAGAGCTTCTTCTGTGTGGTGACATGCATGAATGGGCATTCCTTCATTGAAGGTTGTGCATTAGGCCCAGCAAGCCAGCACGTAAAAATCTACTGCCAATCATTAGCGGACCAGAGTTCCGCTTTGGCGACCCCTAACCAGGAAAAGCCAAAAGACACACGCACACACACACACACACACACAATGTATTGGTTCTGTTTGGGATAGCACAATCCATGCACTCATGTAAGTGCTTATAGAGTGCATTTGTGTAGGATTCAGCAGTCGTAACTGTATTGTCCATCTGCATGGGTGTCATGAAGTTCGCCACTTCTGTCTTAAGAAGCATGAAGTTAGCTTTGTAGAAATGTTTTACTGTGGTTTCCTTATTGGTGGGTGGGGGCAGGATGTGGATATCTATGGTGATTAGCTTATGGTCGCATCTGACCAACGAGGAGTTGACTTCAGGTGTGGAACACCGGTCACTAATGTTGGTAATGACTAAGTCTAGGATATTATTGACCCTGGTCGGGGTGTGGATAAGTTGATCCAGGGCATTGGAATATATGAATTCCTGAAAGCGTTGAGCGAAGGAGTTTGTACATGAGTAGTTTTCCCAGTTAATGGTGGGGAAGTTGAAATCGGGTATTTGGTTGAACCCTAATATTTTCCAGAATATCAAGAAAAGAGGAGTGGGAATCCTGGGGCATGGTGGGGAATCTGTAGCAAGCTACAATTTGGATTGCAGTTTTGCCCAGAGTTAATCGCACTTGGATAACCTCAGATGTATTATACTGCTCAACTAGTCTGGAGGTGTGGATATCCTTAATGAATATGGACACACCTTTGCCTTTCGTGTAATGGTCCAGGTTAGATGGCCGAAAAGTGTGGTATGAGGTATAGCCTGGCAATGCAGGGGTGTTCTCTACAGCCTTGATCCAGGTCTCAGTCAGTGCACAGACATTGATGTTCTCCATTTTAAGGAGTGCCTCGAGTGAGTGCATTTTGAGATTTAGACTTTTAGCATTGAGTAGCATTACCCTCAGTTTTTGCTTGCCTGTTCCTGTTATGGTGGTGAATTTGTCATTTGAACCTTGCCTAAAAAAGGCACTATAGGGGCAGCAAGACCCTTAGCCAGTTTCCAGAATCCCAGGGGCGACAGGAGCAGGCCATCTCTGGCAAAGCGTCATGGTCTGTCGACCATGTCATCCCAGGCAGACAGATACTGGATACCCTTAGAATGACACCAGAAGCTCACTAATTAAAGTTCTATAGCATGTTTTTGTTCATAAGGTTTCTTACTTAACCTAAAGGTAATAGAAAAAAAATAAAAAAAGAAAAGAAAAAAGACTTGTATCAACAGTTTGTTGAGATGCTGTGCAAAGACACATCTTGCTTATATTTAGAAGTGGTGAGACACTGTTTCCTGGATATTTTCCACAAAATTCTCTAGAAAGCAGTAAAGCCATCTCTGTTAATTTAAGAAAACTTTGAACATTGTGTCAGTATTGCTGTTTACACAATTAAGTGTTAGATGTGGGAAGAAAATTAATTCCCAAATATTTGATATGTTTGTCCTTTCTCTTCCCACTTTTAGGTGTCAAAGTGTCCTGAAATAATTAATACCCACATGAAGGATTACAATAAAATTTGTTTTGCTTTAGATATTTCAGCAGCCCTTCATACATATTTTTGCAACTGGCAAGCAAGTTATGACTTTTTGCAGATAACCAGGGCAAATGTGAACATCAGTACTCCAAATAAAAGTGTCTACTAAAATCAACATGTTACTGTCTGGATCTATAGTGATCAATCAGATAATGATTACACTATTTCAGTTCTGGTTAAACAGTCATTTGTGTGCCTGTCTTTAGATGCTCTGCTTTTCTTTTTGTCATTTAAATCTTTACTAACTAGCTTGAAGAGTAAAACTGACTAAACTTGGAAGTGAGCTTGCATTTCTTCCCCTAAGTCATGTTTCTGAATCTGTTGTTCCTTAATACTGCCGTTTCTATAATTTTCCTTTCTGTCTTCATGTACTATGCATCTTTATTGGATATATAATTAACCAGGATTAGAAGAGCATTTTCTTTGGCTGTTAACTTATCACTGGCTGAGGGTTTCATAAAGTTTCCATTATGTAAACTGACTGTAGCAGAGGATGCATTCCATATATTAAAACTGATTGTGTTTGCAACCACAAATATAATAATGGGAACTGCACCTCCTCATTATTTGCTCTCACTGTGCGACTCTTGCGCACCACTACACTGGCTTTTCCTCATTACTCTCTGATCTAATTACCTTTTCATCCCGTGATTTATGTGTCTGCACTATGGCTTGAAATCTTTCTCTCAGAAATCTGTATAAGAAGAAAAATAGGCTGATGTGTTCTTTGGCTATGTTTTCTTTCTGTGGACCTTCACTGTTATGCAGTACATATTCGACAGAGTACAACTCAGATTGCAATATTGCACCAATTCTTCCATGTATGTACTCGAACAACCAAACTGATAGACTATGAAATAACAAAAAGTGACAAAACATTTAGCAATGCAGTCGCTCCCAATGAACTATTTAATAATAGATATATTAGCAAAAAGCCCTCCACATGGAGATCCCATAGCAACACCCTTTGTTTGTAAAAAGTATTGCCTGTCAAACCATATAAAATTGTTTTTTTTAATAATGGTTCCATTAACTCTTCATTAAGGTTAATTTTGTCTTGTGCCAAATCATTATGAAGTAAATATTCACAAAACCAATTCATACTATCTTCATGCAGTATGAAAGAATAAAGGTCTTTTATATCCACAGTAACAAAGACATCAGATTCATGGTATTCCAGATTATTGTTTCTAAGAAATGACATGAATCTTTGCATAAATGTAATTCATCTTCAAGTATGTACTTAATAGACCTATCCAAAAAATATGCACATGAACTAGTTAATGACCTCTTGAAATGGTGGATTATGACTGCCCTTATGTAGTTTAGGAACCCCCAAAATTGTTGGTACAACAGGAGAAGACATATTTAGATAATTATATTCATCAATGGAAATATGCCTTTAATAAACATATGACTTAACTGTGCACCAATATGATAATAGGCTGTGTTTAATTCATTCCTGCTCACAAACTTGTAAGTGCAACTTAACAATAATTCATTGACTCATTTTTATAATCATTCATATGCATAAGCACCAATCTACCCTTCGTTATCAGGAATCACTAGTCTTAAATTTAATGATTTTAACCATTCACTATATTTAAGCTCATCATCACATATATTATTTGTACCTGGATCTAATCCATGTCCTTGTATGCTTTTATTGTCCAATTCACATATTCTCTCGAGTACAGCCAGGGACAGGTGAAGGGGAAGGTTAAAAGTACTAGATATCTTTAATGGATTAAGTACCAGTTGTAAATTATTGGACAGTAAACCTAGGTTTACCTTTCTAAGATATAACTTAAGGTCCATAAGTAAATCCACCATGTTTGTTTTACATGCTGGGACAAAGGTGAGACCCTTTGAAAAAATTTCCAAGCAATTTACATCCAAAGGCATATTAGACTAATTATCAGTTTTAAAATACCCTTTAGAATTCATGATAATATCACAGGAGAAATTCTATTCTTGCTGTAGATTTAATTCAAATTTGTTAACATCATAGGGTGGATCTATCTCCTCTGCCTGTATTGGTTCTGTTTCTGGAAACCCTATTGGTCCCTCTTTAGGGGTTGGTTCCAGTACTGATACTCCAATTGTTTATTCCAGGAAGGTGTGTGTTTAAAAGATGATTCCCATTTGTTCCTTTGGATCCTGGTATTTCTGTTCTTCATTCTGATCTCCTGGGTGGAGGGTTCAGTTAGTAGTTAGTGGAATTCACATATTCACCCTCATTATTAGTAAAATTATTATTTCTATTAGGGTAGTTCTTATTGTAAAATGTTCTATTACCCCATGTTTTTGAGTCTGGTGGGTTAGGATAGGCTGCTCCATTAGCATAATCAATTTTATCACGTTCAAGCTCTTTTAGCTTTTTCTGTTTTATTTTGGTCAATTGTTATTCAATGCTGTCAAAAATCCAAGCTTTATCAATAATGTACGTATTATATTGTAGATCATGTGTAATAGTATTCTCAAGGGCAGCCACTTCAGATGTTGAATTTTCAATTATCTTTGCATTATATCTCACCACTATGTTCATATGCTCACATCCTTGCAGATCAAAGAATGCAAGTAATTTCTGATGTAAACGTGAATTGGCAATCATCCCTGTAGGGAAGCACTGCATTCTGAGTCCTTTGAGCACTCTATTCCCCCCATATGGATTCAAAGAAATAAGCTTTATCTGCTTGCAATTTTTTCAGTTTTAATAATTTGTAGGCAAGTTCATCCAGTTGGTTTGCTATACTGTCGTCATCCAATTGAAGTCTGTCATTAATCATTAAACTTATAGTTATTCTGAATCCGATCATTGAAGACGGGCACATTACTAACCCAGGGGCAATATCTCACCAGATTTTGGACATTGTTGAATTCTCTGTCTTGTCTATTTGGTTGTACTACTAGACCATATTATTGGTTGCTGACCACAGGTTGGGAGTTCACATGAGAAAACAAATTAGTGTTTCAAGCAGCAGAACATTGGTTACACATTCACATGCTGTCACTTTGGTTTTCATGTTTACATTATGAAATGTTTTTACACATTGCTTTTCCAATTTCTATTGGATCTAATGTATCTAACTGTCCAATGTACGCATCTAGTCAGAATAACCATGGAAACAGTAAATGACGCGCACTGTACTAATGTAAGGCATGATCTCTAGACACCCCTAAGAACAGTGGCAGCCTCCTCCTCCTCTCTAAATATATTTAAGGTGGGTCATTCATGTATATAAAGCATGTCAATATCAATATTATATGAAGATTATTATGACCGAATTCACTAGAGCCATATTTGCTCTTCTTATTTAGACAGCTGAGAAGAAGCTAGAGATGCAAAAAGAGCCCAACTAGGCATTCCTACACTTAAAGAAAGCATATGACAAGGTACCAAGAAAGCTGATCTGGGCAGTACTGTGGTAGTTCTAAGTCCCAGAGACATTGGTAGAACCAGTGCAGGCTATGTACAAGGGCCCAAATAACTCAAGTACAAACAATATTCTACTCACAGAGGGGTTCCCAGTGTGAGTGGGTGGGCATCTGAGTTCAGCTGTGAGCCCTCTGCTGTTCATACTGGGGATGGACTACATTAGCAAACAGGTCCGAGGGGACAGATCAACAAGTTGCCGTATACAGATGTTGTGGCATTGCAGGCAGACTTTGAGCAAGTACTTCAATGAAGGATAGATGAATGGAATGCAAAACTGAAGGCATGTGAGATGGAACTGACTACAGATAAGACAGCTGTAATGGCAGCAAATGAGGAAATCAGAAGAGCATGATAATTGAGATTGAAGGGAAAATAGTAGAACAGGATAACAGCTTCAAGTATCTGAGTTGGAAGGTTGAGGAGAATGAAAATCTGAATAAGGAGGTCAAAGCTAGAATCAGAAGAGCTACAGCCAGCTGGTACTAATTATGAGGGTGACATATGACAAAAGAATGTGAAAGAAGCTGAAAAGTAAGGTATACAAAACAGTGGTATAACCAGTACTACTGTATGGTAAAAGAAACCTGGGCAGTGAAGGCAGAGCAATTGAGAAAGCTAGAGGTGATGGAGATGAAGTGCCTGAAATGGGTGGTAGGATGCAGAAGTCATCATCCATATTTCAAACTTTATTAAAAAAATAAGAAAAATAAGTAAAACAAATAACAAGAAGCAATGGAGATCTCCCTATATCCATCGCTTCCTTTCCAAAGCACTGATGTAATGTTTAAGCATGTACATCAAGAAAGCAGGATACCGAAAGAAAGCGGATGAACACAATGGTGCCATTATACAAAGACATTATTTTAAAAAAGTAAGTCATTTTTTTCCTGATATAATGGCATTGTATAATAGCAATAAGCCATAGCTTGGTGTGGGTAATGCTGAATTTACCCATGATTGGCTTTGTTTGGTCAACCAGTCTTCTCCCTCGTGACCAAACCATGCCAACTGTTAGTAAATCCAAAGTTACCCACAACCAGCCACGGCTTATTGCTTTAATAACTCACAGATAACTTTGTGCTAATATGTAATAAATTGCAGTGCTTATGACAGCTTTATGAATATACAATATAATTTATCATAATTTAAAAAAAGTTCTATAAACAGGATGTGACAATGCCACTTCATTAGATAGACTTCAAAATAATTCAGGATCACCAGTACTTTCTGGTGGAAAGTACCTATCAGAAAAACTAGTAGACATGAAAGCTAAATTATATTATTTAAAAGCACAGTACATGCTGGTCATGTACAATGCATGGGTATAATTTTTAATGATCTGTCAGGATATCTATAGCTTTTTAAAGCAGCATACATCTAAACATGTTTGGGATGTTGAAGAATGAGAATAAATGAGAAAGGTGTAAAACAAAATTAAAGGAAGATATTCAAAATGGGAAATTGTTCTTAAAATATCTAAACTAGTGCTTGTCTTCAAGTTCAGATATTGCAGTCTTTCCTAATAACTTAAATTTTCACATCTATAGATGCCTTTGGTGCATCTCCTCTGTACTCATTCAAATTTTTAAATGTTCTTTTAGAAACATACACTATCTGTAACAGATGTAATAACTTTATTCATTTTCACATCATCTGCATATAAACAGTAGAACACCGCAGATGAAAAAGATAGCTCTGAAGAGATACAATCTAAAGAAATATGGATGCAGGCAAAGCCCTGTGCGGCACCCTGGCTATAACCTAGAATTTAAACTGTCCATTTGCTGTATGATACTTGCCATGTCCTATTTTTAAGACATGCAGCTATCCATCTTATCAAGAGTACATCAATACCTAGTTGTTCTAATGTATTGATCAGTGTTTTGTGTATGACCCTGTCAAATGCTGAAATTAAATGTATATAAATTACATCACTGCACAATTTCTCATTTATAGCTGTTATTTTTTTGTAGAATATTATGTTACAGATGGTTATAGATCTATTTTCAACATATACAGTACATGCTGATGTATGTTTTCAAGTCCCAGCCTTTCAGATTCTGAAAATGATTTATCAAATATAACCTTCATCATTATTTTTCCACAACATGAAAGTAAACTTATTGGTCTGCATGTGTAACAAGCCCATGTCTCCAACACTGAGAATTGTTACCATATTTAAATGACCTAGTTCTATACCTCTCAACCTGGAAACATAAAAAACTGGACAAAGGCCCATGAAAAATAGGTACAAATCTTTACATATGATTAACAATAAATCTGCATACATAATTATGCAAACCTGCCTACTCAGTTGTGGGATACCAACTTTCAAACACAAACTGAAGAACAGACAACCAAAATATGGCCCCAGACCCTGTAGTAAATAGTGACCATTTGTGTTTTAAATGTGTAGCAGTGATGTTCACTGGGAAGGGAGAAGATGATGAACCTTAGGATTTTGTTTTTGGTGACTTGAAGTATGTGGTTTTGTGGTAAAAGTAGGACATTTAATGGTAGCCAATATTCTAATCTTAGCAAAAGAATATTATAGTTTCCTAGGATCTCCAAAAGAGCTAGAGTTTGTGCCACCCAGCACTGTCTGAGTTTGCTGCCCTTCTCCCCTCACAAAATCATGGTTGAATGGGGCCCCATACAAAGCCCTCCCCGTGCAGCCATTCCAATGTCCCATTACTTGGCTATTTTGCTCCATTTACCATAAACACTGTCATGTTTAATGTTTATTTACAATGATTATTTATATTTCATGCAAAACATTTAATTATTTATTACAGTTTACTGACTGGGATATTCAAGGGCCTGGAAGAGCCCATTTTCAGTGGAGGCCCAGGGAGAAAAGCTCCACAGGATATATACAATTTTACAATAGTTATACAAAAGTAAATACAGTAATAGAACAGTGAAAAATACAGAGATAATATACAATTTGTTAAAAAAGACATAACATTTCTAATCCTAGGTAATGATTTGCAAAAGTGAGATTCATGTAGTCTAAACATATTAAAAGTACAGGCAGTTCAGATAAATAAAAAGCTTTTGGAAGTTAGAAATATGAAGAGAGGACAGAGAGAAGAAGATGAGGTGGGAGAGGTAAAAGGTGGTATATAGTGGAGAAAGGGAGTGGGTTGGGGGGACGTTATGAGGTATAGGGTAGAGGAAAAGGGTAAGAGCACAGTGACAGAAGGTTGAGGTATATAGTGCATGGGAGATGTTGTTAAAGAGTTTATGTGGAACGGATAGAGGAACATTCCCACTTTGAAAGGAGGTGAGATTGGAGAAGAGTTTTGAAGTTTGAGTGGCTCTGACTATTTCAGAGGGTGGTAGGGAGAGAATTTGGGAGTTTATCTAGGGAGCAGGATAATATTAAGTGGCCGGGGGGTTCAAAAAGGCTTATATATGTTTAGAAGATTGTGGTTTTCTGATCTTAGTGAGCAGTTGGGGTTAAATACGTGGACAGAGAAGGACAACTAGAAGGTTTGACTATGAGCTTGTGAGCAGTAGTAAGTCTAAGGAGTTTGAGGTAGTTAGGAAGTTCAAGCCATTTCACTTGAATGGAGAGAGAGAGAGACAGTGATGTGATGAGTTTCTGGAGTTGGTGGCAAGTTTGGAGATTTTAATGTAACAGGCTTCCAACTTGGCCTTTAAACCTAGCTGAAGATTAGTGAATGGGGGGGGGGGTGCCGTACATAAGAAAGGGAAGAAGGTAAGTGGAGGTAAGGGTGTGTCTGGCGGACTGGGTAAGGTAATGATTGTGTCTATACAGGAGACCTAGTTTTTGGTGAGTTTTTTGATATTAGTTTGGATATGGATGTCAAATTTTAGATTTTTATCAATTATGACACCGAGCTGTTTGGAATGTGATACTATTTCTATGGGGCTGTTATTCTGAGCAGTCACTGTAAAAACATTTTTGTCTATATTGGTGTTTTTGGATGGGGAGAAGATCATTAACTTTGTTTTATTGGCATTTAAGGTGAGGTGATTACTATGCATTCATGATTCAGTATTAGAAAAGGCTAACTGAGTTTTGAGAAGTAGGTCGGAGGGGGTGTCTGCTGTACAAATAATGGTTGAATGCTTGAATTAGTGTGGCATCAGAGAGAGACTGGTGGAAGTTATTAATGAAGGTGTTAAAGAGAAGGAGACCTAGGATGGACCCCCTGGGAACTCCAGCAGGGGTGTGTAGAAAGGAAGAGAGTGAGTTTTTCCATTTGATGGCTTGCTGTCTTTCAGAGAGTTAGCTAGTGAACCAGGTGATGGTGGGGGGGGGGGGGGTTGAGAGAGGAGAGGTGGGATAATAGTAAGAGGTGAGAAGTGGTACCAAAGGCTTTGGCGAGGTCAAGGAACAGAGTAGAAACTATTTTGCAAGAGTCACAAGCAAGGTTTATGGAGTCTAGAAAGGAGTGGAGGGCAGTGATGGTACTATGCCTGGGACGGAAACCATGTTGTGTAGGGGTTAGTATGTTGTTTTGGGTCATATAGGGCATCGTTTTGGATTGAAGATATTTCTCCATGATTTTTGAGCAGATAACCAGCCCAAGCCACTTACCTAATCTAAATATACCAACACACAGACACACAGACACACACACACACACACACACACACACACACACACACACACACACACACACCACAACCTGCAGAAAATAATGGTTGAGCAGTAATGAGGTGGACTTTTAGCTTACAATCGATGCAGGCCAGCCCAGTAGATAAGATAAAGCACACTTATCTAATCTAAATTAAATATACCAGATAATATAACAATGACAGTTGAGTGTGCAGCAGATAAAATAAACAGGCCAGCCCAAGCCACCTAACTAATCTAAATACACCAGCTGAGACATACAATAAAATAATAATGCCTGCAGCAAATAAAACACTGGCTGAATACAGTGACATACATCTAATGATAAAATAATGCTTATGATCGATGCAGGCCAGTCCAGCAGATAAAAAAAGAAAAAGCACACCTAGCTAATCTAAATACACCAGCAGAGGACAGTTGAGTGAGCGGCAGCTAGCAGATAAACTAAATACAGCATATAAAATAAAGAGAAAGCTTACGGGCCTACTGGATACTGTTAGATAACATTTTTCTTTTCCCCCTGAGTCCAATAGCTGATGTCATCACACACGCCCCTGTAGGCTGGTGACGGGTGGTGGTGACATCAGCCATAAACAAATAAAACAATAAAGTGACAATACTACAAAAAAACAAAAAGACCAGGAAATTATGAGGTCCGCTCGGGAATTCGTGGCACCCCAATATTTTGCCCTAAAAAACTGTAAATACCGAGGAATTCAGTATGGTTGAGAGGTGTGCCTAGTTAATGCCAAAGTGTTTTCAGGTCAGTAGAATAAATTCCATCTCCTTGTTCTTCTTTAATATAATCTAGTTTGTTTTCAAGATACATGTGTGCGTGTGCGTGTGTGTGTGTGTGTGTGTGTGTGTGTGTGTGTGTGTGTGTGTGTGTGTGTGTGTGTGTGTGTGTGTGTGTATGTGTGTATGTATATCTATATATATATATATATATATATATATATATATATATCAAATGTGTATATCTGTGTATCTGCGGATAGATACACACATACACACACACACACACACACACACACACACACACACACACACACACACACACACACACACACACACGTATATATATATATATATATATATATATATATATATATATATATATATATATATACATATACATATACACATATATATGAGACCATCCAAATAATAAATGGCCAAAAGGCACAGAGCTACTAAAATATTTGTTGCCAGTTTAGGAGGGCTGCCAGCTAACTTTTTGTCATGTCGTTAGGTTGATGGAACAAAACAGAAACCACAGTGAAACCCATCTGGATACAGGGGTGTCAAACAAAATGGACACCGTTTGGGAGCAAAATCAGAGAACAATGTGCTGTAAAGCTTCACCCTTGTGCTTCCCTATTAATATGAATGGGTCTTGTATAATGGCATAGCTAACATCTTCTCTCATTGTGTGCCTGTTAAGGGGGTGAAACATGACTGAATGAACCACACTGTGCAGATCATGGTATGAATCTTGGAGCCTTTATATCTAAACTTTGAAACTGTATAATGCTAACAAAGTTATTTGAGCAGACCTAAACTTCTGGTTTACACCTTATAAATGATGTGAGAGCATCATGCCTGTTACCCAGTTAGTAATATATCTGCCTAACTACCTAGCTACCTAACAAACTAAATAATCAAATAAATACAGTTGATGGATTTAATGGCAATACAATAAAATCTGAATCAACATGCTCCAGTAAAAGAATGCATCAATACAGAAACCTATACAGTGATATCAGATAAGGGGCATCTGTCAATTTCAATACCAGATGAATAATCTAAAAAAAAAAATCTAGTTTATATATCATATTGCTTACTGTTGCCAATACACTGAACATCTTTATGAAGTCATCAAACTTTCTATGATTGCCTTATACATTCTTCATGAAAAAAATCAGTCAGGTACAAAGCTTCTATTAAATATAGCTTTTTAGCAAAAACTGACTGAATTTCTTACCTAACCCACCTTCTGTGCTAATAAGATTTGTCTATACGTGTTTGCAAAAAAAGTGTAAATATATATATATAGATGTATATATATATATGTGTGTGTGTGTGTGTGTGTGTGTGTGTGTGTGTGTGTGTGTGTGTGTGTAAAGTAAACATTACTAAAATCTCCTTTTGTATTAATACTGTATACAATATAACAATACATCTCTGTGCCACAGAATTGTTCTGGGCTAAAAGATGATTGACACTGCAGGAGCAATGAGTTTTATTCATATGATTTACAGTTTGCTGAAAAGGAGGCATTTTTCATGTCAGTGAAAGCTAAAAGAAAACATTTTATATAAGCTTTTTTCTTTAAAATAATAAAAGAGACAGCACATAGGTAGTTAACCCAGACATAATCAAAACTGTGTTGGCCTTGAAACATAGCTTCAGCAGTGTCACCATAGAGATAGATGTGAAATAATTCTGTGTCTGTATCAAGCCTTCTGTTTCTATCACTCCTGTATAAGGCTTACAGACGTGTTTAAAAGTAACCCATTTACACTATTCTAAAGCTAATAGCTCTTTCTGTTCCATCTGCCTGAATAACAGCAATTACATTTTTTTACTTCATTTTTCTGTTTTCCTTTCTGTACTTTCTCTTGTTTGGACTCTTTTGAAGATGTATAAATCATCAGGAGCATATCACCATTTGTGCTGAAGGACAAGATGTTGGGTCTTAGTATAACTATAGTCATAACTCTAGAGTGCCAGCTTTATTGGTCATTTAAAAATATTTGTGGGTATCTTGCATCATCTAGCAAACAGCTACATCTGAAAAATATCAGCTTATATTACTTTCAGGTCTAAATTCTGAAACAGTCGTATGCATTTCTTAAAAAAATTTCTGTATGAAATATTTATTCATTTTTATATAACAACTATACCCCGGCATATTTTTCAACCATACAGAAAAAACACATATATAAAGTAGTATCGTAGTCTTGTAGAGAGAATAATATTGCATCTAGCATGCAGCATTAAACATCTGCAGGGCTTAATTTGATAAATTTTTTACTCACACAGAAAAGGCAATAGGCCTTTAAGTAGAATATTCTCTTATATTAATAATTAGGTGTTAAAGCTATCCTTGAATAGATGGGATTCATCATATATATGCAGTAATGCCAATGCCAGACTGGTCATTACAGAGATATAACAGACTGTCTAGGGGTGTTATGAGGTCCTTCATCCATAGAAGTTTTTTGTTCCTTTAACATTTACTCTGAATGAGCATGGCTTAGAAAAGGAAATGGGATATCAGTTAACTTGTTTTACATCTTTTTTTTGTTATTAATATGTGTGTCCATATGTGAGGAGATATTTTCATGAAAAATATAAAAGTTATATAAGTATTGAAAAGATAATTCATAAAGTGTATTGCATTAAAGAAGAAGAAAGCAAACTTTTATATGTGTTGAAGAAAATACAAAACAGTTTCTATAAAGACATGTACTTCAACTTTCGGAGGGTGGCCTAATGGTTAAGGTGTGTCCCTTACAAACACAATGTGTCGGGTCTGACTCTCATAAGGGATAATTGGCTAGGCTTAAAATGGCTCGCAAGGGCAGTTAGCCTACTACTAATCTATGAACCTATGAACAACAACAAAAACAAGAGTTGGTTTCATAAAAAACTTTGTACTTCATAAGGTACCATGTGAATATATTTAAAACTGGAACATTATGATGATGAATTTTTAGATATAAAAAGAAGGTTGTTTAAATAAACTGTTTTTATTCTTAAGTATGGAACTCTTCCCCCTACTGGCTTGAAGTGTTGATTGCAACTGGAAATTTTTAATTTAATTTACATAATAAATATGTTCTGCTGTTTGTATTAATGAAATTTAAGGTGCGTTGTGATTAGTATGCTTTTACTCCTCAAAGGCAGTTGTTGCTGAAGCACTAGAGCTCTTTTACAAATAAATTGGTGTGGATATATACTGACCTTTGTTGTTTTACTTAGTGTTTTTGTTGCAGTTTTGTATCTTTTTTCCATTTTTATGGCCAGTGATCCATCCTTACACATACCAAGAATTTTTAGGGAAGAGGGCATTTACCTAACCCAGAGGACCATGGAGAATTATGTTTTTTGTATAGGGCAGTGTTTTCTGGAACGTGGAAGCACTTCTCATGGTGGTGAACGGCTACCCAGGTTTTGGTAGAAATTTTTGGAGGAAGGACGAAATAAGAGACATTTTAATCTGTTTAACTCCATGGGTAAGCGTGCCAATGGTTCCCTTTGCTCTGAACTGTTTGAGCTGTCAGAGAAATTGGAATGTTTAATGGTGAAAGAAATCACTGTATATTTAAATTTTTTAAGTTTACTGAGATACTTAGAACTGGACATTACTTCCAGAGAGTTTAGGGCGGTCAAAAGTCCCTCTACTCCGTTTGATCCAACTGATGAAGAGGATATAAAATTTCAGATTAGATGGGTGGCTGCAGCCCATCGCTGTTCGGGTGAGTGGATCAACATTTTAATTGAAAGGGACTTACTGAAGAAGCAACAATTGAAAGAAAACATTTCATCTGTCTGTCATGCCCTTTCATTACACTTGTGTGTCTCATCTAGAACAACAGTTGGGACATATTGGTGAGAAATTGTCCAGTTTGGAGAAGGACTTAACCCAAACAAGAAAATGAAATTGCAGCAGTATATCTGTGATTATAACAATGAAAATGCTTTCTTGTGGAGAGCCAAAAATAAGAGAAGACAGCAGGGAGTGCGCTTTAAGGACCAAGAAGTGAACTGAGAATGAAGTGGAACATTGCAGGCTTTGTCTGAAGGTACAGCAGGTTCAACCGACTGGGAAAGTGGTGATAATTCTTATCGCCCTTCCTCCAACTCAACAACCTTAGTATTTTGAGAACATTTTCGAAATGGGATGCGACGAATGGTACATGATAGATACAAGGATCGGACACAGAATGAATGGACTGGTTCGAGTACCAATGAGAGACAATTCCAGCAACATTATAAAAGGACAAAATGGTATTAATTTCTTGTTTTATAATGACTCCAGTGGGGACAATGGCTCCAATGGTATGTATAATACAGGGTTAGTAGTCAGTTTGTCAGGTTGTGTTTTAAATTATGTTCAAATGGCTGTCTTGAATTGCGGCCTTAAGTTTATTCCTACTGTTTTGCTGCAATTACATTTCTTGAAACTGATATTTTTAGATTAAGTAGAAATCTTTATCTTATTTATTTTTTTTTTGTTCTAGTGACAATGTAAATCATAATGATGATGTAAATTTATCTTTGGAGGGGTCTCATAATTGTGTCAAAAGTTTTTTCACTTGTACCTCAGACATGGATGATGGTTGACAATGTAATGCATATTATCAATTGGATACTAGTGAGACAGCTTGTAAAACTAATTTTATACCTCCTTTTATGCATGAAGAAATACAACAGTTTGCTGCCATGACAAATTTTGCCATTGAAAAAGCATTTTTGGATTTTATTAAAAAATAGGCATTTAATTAAATATAATTTAGCTAAATTAGAGTGGAGGGCCTTACAGGATTTTAGATGGCAGAAATAATTATTTTTAAGCCATCTGATGAAGGGAATAAAATTGTTTTGAAGTAGTACACACAATATCTTAAGATGTGATATGACCATCTTAATAATGAAAATGTTTATAGGAGAGTGTCAATGACTGAATCTAAAGATGTTATAAGGGAATTTCAGGAACTGTTGAATAAGGCTTATAGGCTGGGGTATTTTTCTTTAAATGATGTAGAGAAGAAGTTTTATAGTGATGAATGTAGGGTCTATATCAGATCATCAAAACAGCTCATTATCAAATGCCGTAACGTTGAACTGCAAAACCCGAACCCTAACAATATTGAAACCTCAAAACAGCGAATTTTTTTCCCTAGGGAAAAAATTAGCTGTTCGAGAAGCACACACACACCACAAGCACACTAAAAAGCAGCAATCCACACACATACATTTAAAAGTTACATCTAACCCTGCACTACACTGCAGATACACTACTATCTATCCACTTACCTTAACCCACACCCTAAACCTAAGGTCTGTCACTATCGCACTCTCAACTCACCCGCGCCCTAATCCTAACTCACTTAACCCACCCCTAACCCCAAATTCTCATTATCACACACTCACCTCACCCACGCTCTAACCCTAACTCACTTAACCTGGCCCTAACCCCAAATTCTATCACAATCGCACACTTATCTGACCCGCGCCCTAACCCTAACTTCCCAACCGTGCTCTAACCCAAACATCTGCACAACCAGACACTTACCTTAACCCACCCCGTAACTTTCCACTGCATCGCTGAAAACAGCGAAGCCACAACAATGGCCAACCGGATTCTTTCCCTAGCAAAGAATTCAGTTTTGTGCAGCTTTGCTGTTTTCAGCATTCACGATATTGGGTTCGATATTAGATCATTCGAAATACTGCCATTTCGATGATCTAATATAGACCCATGAAGGTACTATGGTGTTTTTTTCCTGCCTCCCTAAAATTCATAAAGATCTGTATAAACCTCCAGGAAGTCCTATAGTTTCTGCTAGTAATTATTGCTTATGTAACATAGTGTTGTTTTTACATACATATTTGTTACTCTATGTTAAGAAGTTACCTTCTTATATAAAAGATACATTTGATTTTCTTGATAAAATTATGGATTTAAATTGGAATAGTGATATGTACTGGATAACTATTGACGTACAAAGTTTGTACATTAGTATTCATCATGAGTTTGGTATTGAAACTTTAAGATTTCATCTTGCTGGTAGCCCTGTAATTAACTACATAATACATTTGATATATTTCTGTTTAACCCATAACTATTTTTATTTTGATGAGCGTAAATATCATCAGTTACAAAGAACGGCCATGGTGGCATCTTTTGCCCCAGGTATGCAAATTGATTAATAGGTTTATTTGAGGTTAAACACCTATATAAACAGGAATCTGTACAGAAATTTGTGGTTAAATTGTATAGATGTATTGATGACCTGGTATTTGTGTGTAAAGGGGGTACAATCTTTTGTACAAAATTTAGATGTTAATGGATTCAATTTAATGTTTGATAGGCTCACATTTAGTAACTCAATAGTGTTTTTAGATGTCCAGTAGCAAGGTTTATCAGATGGCAAGATAAAAACTAAAGTTCATCGGAAATTTGAAGATGGTAATCATTTTCTGGATGGATGTAGTTTTCAACAACCATCTACTTGACGCACTCCCTCATGAAGAATTGTTGAGCGTTTATACATTATATAATGATAGAAATGACTTAGAGGTAGAACTAGGCAAAACAACTATGTTTTTCAGAAGGGGTTATAAGAAGGAAGTCTTTAGGAGATCATTGGAATAGTTACAATTTGAGACTCAACTGTTAAGTAGTGGGATGCCGAGATATAAATATAATAAATATAATGGGGATGGGGTAATGCTCATAGGAAAGTATATGTGGTTACCCTTTATGATGTTTTTAGTGAGCAAGTTATTGATATTATTAAATATTTTGGAGCTTTTTATTAAAATGTAAAGAGTTAGTAAATAGTTTATGTAAAATTCCTATGGTCTCCTATAGAATGGGATGAAGTATCAAAGACATCATGATACATAACAAATTTATTAGATCGGAGAATAATTTGCATGTAGAACTAACATTGAAGAGTACATTGCAGTGGAAGGGATGTTCCAGTTGTAAGTATGTTGTGAGAACTTTTGATAAAATTTATGGTTTACCATTTAGACCAAGCGGCAAATATTATTGTTATACAGAGGGTATTATTTATGCCCTGAAATGCTCTTGCAGTCGGTTTTATATAGGAGAAAGTAAAAGACCTTTTAAGGGTTGACTGCAAGAGCATATAAGAGACATTAAGCATGCTAAAGTTGAAAGTCCACTTGCTATGCATTTCAAATCGTGTCATGGCAGTGACCATGAAGCCCTAAGAGGCACTGTTTTGGAACAATTTTTTTCAAATGATGACAGTTTAGATATAAAAAGAAGATTGCTGTATAAAGAAACTGTTTTTATTCTCAAGTATGCAACCCTGACCCCTACTGGTTTGAATGTTGATTGGAAATGGACATTTTGAATTTAATTTAGATAATTAATGGATATGTTCTGGTATTTGCATTAATGGCATTCATCATGCGGTGTGATTATTATGCTTTTACTCCTTGAAGGCAGTTGTTGTCATAGCACTAGAGTTCTTTTACAAATAAATTGGTGTGGATATTTACTGGCCTTTGTCGTTTACTTTTCCAGTGCAATGCTTACCTTTGCCAGCAAGTGTTCAGAACTTGAAGCTTACCTTGCTGTAGTGCAGGGACTTTGGTAACCAATTGTTTTCTTATGTGTTACGCAGGGAGAGATTTTTTATCTTAGTGCTGGAGTAATACTGCTTGATTTTCCAGAATTGCATTTCATGGTTTCCAAATTAAGAATGAGATAATGTGGTATCAAAGACATTTTAATTTAGGTCCATTTATAAAAGTGCATTTTGAGGAAAAGTATGAAGGTGTGAGAATAATCCTGTCCACCTGCTTTATGTTGTGACAGTTAATGTACATATTCAACTCTTGTTGTCATTTTTCACTGCAAATTGTCCGGGCAAAAGTAAAGCTCATTTATGTTCTTCCAATAAAAAGTATTTCTTTTGAAAGTGACCAAGTATGTTTACTGTCGCAAAAATCCAAAATGCAGAGTATAACATTCTAATCAATAAATACATTATATTGGAAATAATCAAGAATTTCTGTACTTGATTTGAAATGAACTGTCAAAATGTCATGCATCATTTACTGGTACCTACCCTGTTGTCGTCCATCTAAGTTATGTTTAAAAACACATATCTGCTGTGTGTGTGTGTGTGTGTGTGTGTGTGTGTGTGTGTGTGTGTGTGTGTGTGTGTGTGTGTGTGTACTTGTGCCTGTAGTGGTGTATACTTCTGTCTGCATGCGTATGTTTGTGTGTACTTATGTCTGCAGTGACATGTGTACTTCTGTCTGCATATGAGTTCGCCGATGACTGCAAACTGGGAGCCATAATTGACTCCCGACTGACACGGACATCCTGCAAAAGGGCCTCACTGAGACGGACACCTGGTGTCAAAGTCACGGCCTCAAGCTAAATGCCAAAAAATGCAGTCATCCCATTTGGGAAAAAGAAAACACCCATGAATTACCACATAGGTGGCAGCCTCCTTAATACAGAAGAGGTAATAAGAGATCTGGGGACCCAGGTAGATAGTAATCTTTCCTTTGACAATCATATTGTTAAAGTAGTTATGAAATCCTTATATGTGGCCCATCTAATTACTAAAGGGTTTGGATCTAGAAACAAAGAGGTTATAGTGCCCCTCTACTCGTCACTCATCAGACCCATCATATAGTACAATGCCCCATTTGGGATGTACCTCACAAGACACTTCCAACAGCTGGAGAGACCACAAATGTACCTCACCAAGAGGATTACTGGTCTCAAACATATGTCCTATGCAGCCCAACTGAAAAAACTCCGGCTGTACTCAGTGGCATATCGCTTACTCAGAGGTGATCTCTGTCTGACTTACAAAGCCATGTCCAACTCAGAATTAATGGACATGCTCCACCTAAAGAAATCCATGTATCTGTGAACCACACGCTCTAGTGAGCTAAACCTCACCACAACAATAAATAGAACATGCTGGAGGGACAGATTCCTGTCACAGAGACTCCTCATGCTTTGTAATAAAATTCCAAACTACATTAGACAGAGCCCCTCACTAACACTCTTCAAGAGAAACCTTGACAAGTGGATGGGTAACAGAAAATACATCCCTGGGATCACTTCATTGGCTCTGCTTGACAGAGAATCAGTTAATTAATCAATGGGGTGGTGAAAGCTGACACACTCTGGCAGGGCTTATAAATGCCCTCGGGCAGAAAGCCTAATAGCTACCTATGAACCTATGTGCATGTGTGTGCGTGTGTGTGTGTGTGTGTGTGTGTGTGTGTGTGTGTGTGTGTGTGTGTGTGTGTGTGTGTGTGTGTGTGTGTGCGTGTGTGTGTGTGTGTATGTGTGTGTGTGCATGTGAGTGTGTGTGTGCGCATAGATTCATAGACTGTTACCAGGCTAATGACCCTGGGGTCTTTGGGTGCCTTTCTAAGCCTAGACAAGAAGAATAATGATGTCCTGTATCCAAACAAGCTCTTGAGGGCCAGGCATTTATAAGCTACCTCTGTCCATAAGGGACATGGGGGCCAAGCCTGGAGTAGATTTCCTACTCCCCATCTACTGTTCTAAGTTATGCATACACTGGGTAATAGATGAACTCAGCTTCACATAGAAGAAAAGCCTATTTTATAGGAAGGGCAGTCTCTGGGGCACATATCTGTCTCTCCAGCATTTTCTCTTTTAGTCACATACAAAATTCTGGTCCCTTGACCTTGTATTTCTGGTACTCTTTACCTAAGAATATATAGGAGATTCATAAGTGTGGTGTTTGTGGATGCCTTGTTAGCCAGGTATAGATAATCCCTCAGCAATCAATAGGAGACTGAGTAGAGGGAAAGGGCTTCAGGGTGCTTTGCATAACACAACTTTATTATGTCTTATATTGTTTTTGTAAGGAGCCTCTGGTGTCAATCTAGTTACTGCATATGCCTGGTCAGGTACATACAAAGGGAGCATTGTACTCTATGAATGGTCTAATAAGAGCAGAGCACAGTGGGAATATGACCTTTCTGGATCTAGATGCCATGCTCTTACTTATAAGTTGTGCAACATAAAATGATTTTTTTGCCACTGTGGCCATGTGGTGGTCGAAGGTAAGGCTATTGTCTATATGTGTAGCCAGATCTTTGACCACTTGGTTGACTCTTAGGGATGTATTATCAACATGATAATTATGCATTTCTTAGCAATGAGTTTAAGACCATGGCTGTGGCACCATTTGTCATCAGAGATCGACCTTATTGTGCAGTGCTAGATTCTCCAGGAGAGTCGATGATAACTCCCAGCTTGCAATCATCTGAAAACTTATTCTGCCATAAACCTCCAGCATTTGCTTCCATTTCAGATAAATAGATGCCAAAAAGAAGTGGACCCAGTACCAAGCCCAAGGGGACTCCACTAGTGACTGTCTTGTTGGTGGAGGTGGCCTCACCCTTTTTGATGTACTGAGTCCTATCAGTGAGTCAGTTGACCATTCAGCAGGTGATAAAAAGGTTTATAGCTAAAATAGTGAGCTTGTCTGTAATGCCTGTGTGGGGTATTATATCAAAAGCCTTGGCCAGGTCAAGGTAAGCTGGGTGTACAGTGCTTTGGGGAACCTCTCAAAAAAGTCCTCCATATTTAGTAGGCATGACCTATCTTTAACAAAGTCAAACTATGATGGATCCAGCATTGCAGGTTATCTATGTCCTCATTTATCATGTCCATGATGATTCTTTCCATGGCCTTGAAAAGATAGGTGAAGGCTGCCAGCCTAGCCAGATAGAATTTTGTAAATATTACTGTAAACCACAGGCTTGTTCTTTTAAATGTGAAAAGACTGCATTGGATATTGAACTGCAAAAATGTAACAACAGTGCACTCTGCTGTAAGAAAGCTAAGTCAAGCATTTTATGACTGTCTTTGATGATAAAATTCGAAGCCAATATGTCTAGAGGGATGCATCCTGCCTATTGTTGTAAGACCAGAGTTAATGGCTAGAATTTGCATGTATAAATGTCCCTTATTGCTCTGATTTCTGACCGGGTGTAAAGAATGTAAATGTAGTTTCTGTTAGCCTGGGAACACCAGAGAAGTCTGAAGAATGATGTCATGTGAAGCAGCTCTGCATTATCAATTTAAAGAGAGAGAATCAGAGAGCTCTGAGCATTTTGTCTTGAGAACATCCATCACCAGCACTGCTTTGCTCTTTATGTAAGTTTATTTTAGAATTGTGTTTTCTATTAGAAATAGCTAGGAATTAGGAAGATTAGACTCAGTGTTTTTCTGTGTTAATGTCAGAACTTGTCTGCGGTATTATTTTAAATATTTCTCTGTGATCTCTGAACTCTTGACTAGCACTGTGTAGTTAAAAGTATTGTCTTGTGTTTTTATTATTTATTATTAAATATTTTTAAAGCTTTCAACTGTGGCTGTTTTACGTAGAGATAATTTAAGCTCTAGAGTACATTACATGTATATAGTGATACTGTACCAAGTCACTCTAATAAGCCTTGACTGTTCATTCACACTTACCATTTGGATAATAATATTGCACAGTAATAATTGGACACCCAAGGGCCTTTGAGTAGCTGATAAATATTAGTTAGGTGGTGGCAGTGATGTCTACCATATAGACAAGGCAGAAAAGGGGAACAGCTGAAGAACCTGTGCCAGCCTTCCCCAAGAGTTTCTGTGTGGTTGTATATAACTCTTATCTCAAAGTGTGTGCGTGTGTCAGCTACTTGGGCAGGGACATGAAGCAATGGTTGGACAGAGAGGGTGCTGGAGGTTTTAGCTTGCCCAGCTGGCTGAGATCTGGACCTTAGAGCTGTGCCAGTGGGGAGTCTTATTGGAGACCTGGAGAGAAAGGGAGAAACCAGTCTCAGACTGACTGTGATCTCTAGGGAAATTGTACTTTACTGTGTGTGTATTTATTATCCTTTCCTTATATGGACACTCCTCACTGGTGTTAGTGGTGAGGATTGAGGCTCCTTGATTGCTGGGCCAATGCACGGGCATCACAGGCTTTACATATGAGGCTGGTAAGACTTATTTTCCTGTAGTTAAGTGGATCAGTGGCTGGACCTCCTTTGTGCAGGGGAATGACTGTAGTCATTTTCCATTCACTGGGCACAAAACCTGATGGAAGGTTCCAGCTAAAATGTGATTCAAATGGATTGCAGAAATCATGTTTCATCCCGGGAAGTCATTGGGGTCCACTGATGCAGTGCTTTTTGGAAAATGCATTGATGACCTGTTCCTTAGTAATGGTTGAGGGCGTTTGTTTAATGTATTTCCTTTGGAATATCATTGGGGAGTAGGGGTGGTTATTTGAGCTGAACCTGTCAGCCAAAAGGTTGGCAATGGCCTCTGGTTTAGTGTGGGTGATGCCATCTACAATAAGATCTGTATATTGTTGTGCATTTCCTCAGATGTTATGGTCATAGCTGTAGAAGGCTTTGTGGTTGTTCTTTGCAGCATGCTCATTCATAGGTTCTTACTAGAGTTATAGGCTCCAGGCTATTACAAGCTTAGCCAACAATCAGAGGTCAGAATCAAGACCTGTACCTTGTATCTGAGAGGTAAAGACCTTAACCATTATGCCATCTTCTTTGTCAAACTGTTTATCTCAGTATCAAAATAAATGAAAAATAGAACAATATACTAGCTCACTGAGGTCTGCTGTGTCAAAAACAAAAACAAAATGATATGAAAACAAACTGCAGTTCCACCACAGAAGGAGGGATGTGTAGAAAATAAAAACGGGTGTGTTTTTTACTCAACAGGATCTGATGAAGGCATAGCCGAAAGTGCTTATCCTGTTTGTTCTGAAGATTGAGATTTTATATTTTTTATATATATTTATCTGCACTGTATTTGAATTAAAGCTTTTCTTGTGGTGGTATATTTGTTTTTGGATTACTACACATCCCTCCTTCCATTGTGGAACTGCAGTTTGTTTTCACAGAATTTTGTTTATCTCAGTATCAGTGTGTTAGATGAGAGGTCTGCATAACCTAACATATCTGCAATTTAAAGAACAGGCTACCCTCAAGTATCAGACATATCCCCAGAAATCTTTAAACTATTCTGCATGACTGCATGGGTAACTTCAATTTTTTTACCAGAGATAGCTGTCGAAAGTCTACTTACTTGTTGATATTATTAGTATCTTCTTGATGGTTGCCTTTGGCCGTAAGCAATGTAAGAACCTAGGAACCTGTTTCCCATCATGCTGCTGTATTTCTTTGCATTGTTTCTGTCAGTATATCTGGTGGGAAGAAGTTGTGCTTTCTGTGTACTCTGCTGACTGTTGCTCACCTTTGTATACCTGGGCAGATGCAATGCCTTGTGACACATTTATGTAGCATAACATTGACCTTTAACCTATAATATGCACCCCTCTGACTGCTGGATTGTAATGATATATATAATTTCCACAGAGAAATGACAACTTATATATCAGTGACAGAGAAATAGAACCAGTTGTCTCTTGTAAGATTTCAGCAATACTATGATTTCGTGAGAATAATCAAAGGGTGTTTTATTTGATAAGTATCATGACTATTTTAAATGCATTCATCTTTCACTCTGAAAATATGTACCATTAGTCCTTCTACAAAAAACATACCAGGCCAATAGCTTCACAGTGCTAAGGGCATGACTTCAACAGGCAGACTGTTGTGGGGAATAACTAATACTTATGTCTCAAAGCATTAAAAAATTAGCATGATTCACTACAGAACAGCAGTGCTATGTATAAATAAGCTAAGAAGCAAACTTACAAAGAATGATGTACATTTTTTCAGACCTGGTTACAAATGGCAACCAGCAGACCTTATATGTTATATATTATATATTATATATTATATATCATATATTATAGTTGCACAAGTAATTCAATGTACAGTAGGTATACAGTGCTTTTTGTACTTCACTCTGCACTAGTCAGCAGCTAACAACCCCTACTCCAACCAGCTGTAGTAGTGCAACCTGCAGAACTGTGTAATGGAAAACAAAAAAATAAAAAACTCCAGGCCAATCTTCTCTAGTCTCCATACATCTCCTCACCCTAATTGACAATATAGTATTTAACAGTGTACATGAGATTGTCTGGTAACATGCACAGCTACTCTGTGTAAAACCCCATGGTGTCTCTTAAAAGATAACAGTAGTAGTAGTAATAATAATAATATAACAATCATAATAATAATTATAATTATTATTAATAGTAGTAGTATAAAACTTTTGTTGCTGGTTCCTTCATCTAAATTGCATGTCTTAGCTCTTCTAGAAACTACACAATAAACTGATACCAAGGATCCAGAAATTCACCTGCGAGGCTGTGATATATTCAGGTATGATAGATCTTATGAAGTTTTTGTAGTAATTATTATCATCTGTTGTGATTCAGTAGTGTGAGTGCTGACTCCCCTCAACCTTCCTGTCCCTATACAGAATGAAATTGCGGATCTTACTAGTTTGCATCAGTATCCTTCATTTCTCACCTACAAAATGCTGTCAGCTATTCATTACCTTGGCTAACCTCCAACAGTAAGAGTTTTTTTGCATGTACCTGATGATTTCATTTTTGACTGAGTTTTTTTTTTATCTTGTTCTGTTAATAATTTACTTAGTAAAATTGAAGAAAGTCTTTAGAAACGAGTATTACCTTTACTGCTGGTTTCTACCAATGGTGTTCGCAATTAAACTGTGTCTGATTTCATAAGTGACAACCTTGGAGTCCTCCTTTGATGGTCACTACTTAAAATACTTAACTGATACAGTGTCTTACTCTTGAGGAATACAAGAACCATTATTAAAACCCCTCAACATCTTAAATGGAACCTCATTTTATTCAGTAAATATTGACCTTTCTGTTCAGTAACATGTCGACACATAAGCTCTGCAAAATTCTATCATAAAGCTCACCAGATATGTTTAATATGTTTATGGACTTAAGAGAGTTGTGTAAAGTCACTAATCAAAATCTAAAGAGAAAATTGCTTTCTGTATCAGTACAAATTCTGGAGTAGTGTTCCTTGACTTTTCATCCTGGTAACTCTAAGCAACCAGTTCCTCACCAGATTATATCGCATCTGAAACAACAGCTCAAATTGTATTAATCTTTACCAGGAGTGCCTTTGTTGTGCCACAGCCCCCAAAACATAGTAACACTGCATTTACATATAATTTACCTTAATTTCATAAAACAGTGCTCCAGCGCCATAGTTGGGTTCTATGGTATCCTTGGCAGTTTGTCCAGACTGGCAACATGCTACCACCTCAACCCATTTATGAGGACAAAAAAGGGTACCCCCAAAACTGAGGACTAAAAAAAATCTGTAACAGTAGCAAGTTGCTTATGACAACTACAGCAATGTAACAAGTATCTTACTACAGTTACTTGCATACTCTAAGCTTCAACTACAACTGCAACTAGAGTATTGTTATTCATTTATGAAGCTGTGATATCCTTGCTGTTTCATAAGTGAATATCTGAAGTGCACTCATACCCCACTGGCATATGACAATCATGCCAGCTTTCTGTTTGGAAATAAAATATATGATTACAGTCCAGCAGTCAGAGGGTTTTCACATGTGGCCACCCCCTTTGCCCCAGCCTATTTATGGATCTGCAGCAGTCTGTACTAGTCAACTCATGAAATGCTTAAAGCTATAATAAAATGTTCAACACTTGCAGCAAGCAGCCTTACCCCTGAATACCTTATATATGTAAATGCTAGATCACTTTTTGTCACTCTCACTCTTTTTTCAAACACTCATTTCAAGAATCTCGTGTTACTAAAAATAAGAACTGCAGTAGCTATCCTACTACATAAAGCAATTTTTTCCACTTCCTCTAACAAATTTTGCTCAGTAATCTTATTATCACTATTATGAAATATCTTAGAATTATATATTCATGCCCAGATCTTGCACTGTTTTGTCTGTAGATAAAACTCTCTTGTGACTCCTATTATGGCTTCTGACCTTTACTTATTAAAGTGATATCTTTCATAGTTGTGGTTGATTTTGTTTGCAATAAATTGTATCATTCTGTTAGAACTGTTATCATATAGTCATGATTATCTTTTTCAGACTATTTAAACATAGACTATCCCATTATTCAAGTTTATAAGTTAATGATTGAAGAGAAGCTAAATATTCCTATGAGAAAATATACTTTCATCCCCTCAGCCAGAAGCATCCAGAATCCTCAAGTATCTGATTGATTCACTACTCTTTATTATACTTGTTAATAAAATGTCTTTATACTGTGGGTCACTGAATCATTTTTAATGTTTGGAGCATTCTGACATCTCCTTTTTCAGACCTAATGTAACCTTATTCACTTCCATAATTCAAGTCAGTGTTAGTTGCATGCAAAACTGGTAAAACAAATCTGGACTTTGCCTCAAAAACTAAAGCAATGCTTTTCTTTTCAAGGAAGAGCATTTCACTGATGAATTGTACTTTCAAAAATGACTTGTTATGAAGATGCCCCTTCTGAAGTAAATAACGCATTGAAAATGATAGAAATTATCATTGATTAAGATCTGAAATTTAACATAGATACAGTTATATCTCAGGTTCACCCAAAAATGTGGTTCACTCATAGGGTTAGATATTTCATGAATGTAATTACACTATAGCTAGTGCCTCATGCAAGCCTGTTTAGAACTTCTGGGATTTTAACAAATCTTCATTTATCCTAGCTTACTAAGCTATAAAATATACAGACAAATAGCCAAATTTACATCAGTCCATCTATATCACATTTATATCTACTCTTCCCTCATGTCTCCAAATTGACTGAGTACAGGCAAAGATCAAGAATGGTACCCAGTAAAATTATCTTATCCCACCCCCCTGCAAATGTCTTGTCATTTTCTTACTAATTGAATGCCATATGTAGATATGCAAACATAGGCCACGCACTGTCCTTCTTACTGAGTCCCTCTACTTTAAGAGCAGTTTTGATTACGTTTCCTTTATAAGATAATATTTAAAGTATAGAATAATTTTCCACTGATAACAAGGAAAGCTGCTCAATGACCGCCTTTCAAAAATGGTGTCTATAGCGAAATACATACTCCCAACACCTCAAGACTATCATTTTCTATTGCTTTCTTTCAACGTTTTCATGAGTCCACTAATATACTTCCCAGACTGTCCTTCATTTCTTCTCAACTTATTCACAATGTACAGTACTAACTTCTGTTGATAATATGACAGCTGATACTATGACATCTTTTAACTGTATTATTTTTGAAGTTTATATTTTTTCCTTAATTTATATCAGCTAATTCAGTTTCCTTCAGCATTCTTTTTCCAAGCTATGCAGTCCTTTAACCCATGTATATTTGAAGTAAATGTTCTCATTCTGGTACTGTTTTTACACTTGTAAAAATGCTGTTAAAACAAGACGGCCAACTCACCGTCCATCACCTGTTGTTTGTTAATGTTTTGACTGTAATTATAAATATCAGAACAAACCAATTCTTCAAAATTAATAACCGATATGATGGAAATAGTATTGAATAATAACTTTATATATTATGAAGGCGAATATTTTAAACAAGTAAGGGGTGTAGCTATGGGGGCTTCATGTGCCCCTATATTTGAAAATATGGTTATGCTAGAGTGGGAAAATACATTTTATTTAATTGCAAATATTATGAACATATTTCTTATTATACGAGGTTTCTTGATGATATGTTTGTCTTATGGAAAGGACCAGATGAAATGATAGATGAATTTATAGATTATTTGAATAATACTAGTAGTTTTCTTAAATTCACATATAGTGTTAGTTATGAAGGGATACCTTATTTAGATACTTATATAAAACATACGGAGCTTGGATTCCAAATGGAGATATATAGGAAGAAAACATTCTCGAATGGATATATGGAATTTACTAGTCACCACCCAAGACACATGCTAAAAAACA
>NC_056728.1:1892082733-1892190233 GCF_019279795.1 Protopterus annectens | reverse complement strand
ATGATAGGCGATGCACCTCCTTGGATTATATGGAGAGGGATATGACAGACCTCTCTGAATATGCATCTATAAAGGAAGTGAAAACAGTATTGAGCAGTATTAGATTCTGAAGACGAGTAACGCCTGAATATAAAACAAAAGATAACTGACTTTAATTATTAGCTTAACTACTGATGTCCTAGGGACATCCAAACATATATCAGCCTGGGATGAGATGCCTGAGAGCTCTAAATGTTTTGTCAGGGACTGTTTGCATCTCTTTTTCTCCTCATGTTTCAGTGTTATGCTTCAGTGTATTGACTGAGAGTTTTTCTTTTTCACCCATATTGCATTTTTTAGACAAGTACAGTCTCCTCAAATTACCCACACAGCCAAACACAGTAAAACTCAAATAAAAGTAGCATAGATTTAAAAGAAATTGCACTCTTTATGGGCATTCCTAACCCTTGAAAATAGTGATATGTACATAGCTTCAAAAATATGGTTTTAGAACAGTGAAACAATTCTCCAGTGCAGGGTTTTAATGTTTACCTCTTCTTCAGACCAAATAATAAATCAAACATTCTAGCTTGTGGGGGGTGCATCTGTGTTTCTAAGATACCATTTCACCTCCAGACTGAAATGGAGGACAAGGACATAGAACCACTCCACCTACTTACTGTAAAAAAAAAAATGATACCGACTTATAGCTGACTGCCATGTCCCCTCTGTCTTAAGAAAAAACTGACATCCTCACCCCAGAACATGACACTATCCTCTTGGGTGACTTAAATAATCCCCATTAGCGGACAGGCCTAGAGCAACACAAAAACTTATGCACAAAGAGTCCTGGATTTTACTAATGTCAACTCTTTGGACTCACTAGTCCAACTTCCAATGAGCGGTTAGCCCACGCTAAGAAGTGCAGTTTAGACCACTGCCTCAAAATAAATTCCAAAAGATGCAGCACTGTGTTCTTTTGCAAACCTGGACACTTCTCCTCCAATCACAGATTGAACAACCCCACCCTAAAAACTGAGTTGATCAATAGGAACTTGAGCACCTTCATTCACAATGAAGAATTTGAGAACCATGCAACCACTGTTATTAGGAAATAATTTTATATAGCCAGACTAATTACCAGGGGTATTATCTTCTATATTCGAGGAAGTCATCACCTCTGTCTACTCTTCCCTTATCAGACCAATAATAGAATATATAATGCCACACTAGTGTGTACTTGGCTAGGCATATGATTCAACTTGAGGGAACATGCATTTCCTTACAAGAAACTCAAAGGAATACACTCCTCGAGTTACCCTAACTGCCTTAAGCTGCTCTCATTTTATTCCATTTCCTACCAATTATTAAGAGGAGATCTCTGCCTTGCATGCAAAGTCTCTTCCTTTTCACATTTCTCCAAATCTTTTGGGTTTCTAATACCATGATGGGAATGGACCCCATTCCTAAGCCAAAGTATGATTAAAGATCATGATATTAGTATTGTTTCATTATTTGATGTCACCTAGAAGTGCTCTTCACAACATCCGCAATGTGCCCAGTAATGGCTCCTTCTGCAATTAGTATGGAGTTACATGTATTGGTAACATATCTAAATACGATTGTACATTCTTTTTTATAAGACCCATTGTTTCTACTACTATTGGGGCTGTCTGGGTATCTTTCATCCACATTGCTCTCATTTCTGCTTGCAAATCCTGATATTTTATGACTCTGTGTCTCTCTGTACGCAAGACACTGTAGTCACTGGGTATGGCAATTTCAATGATCAATGCTACTTTTGTCTTCTTTTTATGGACCACTATATCTGGTTTTCTAGCATTTATCGTTTGAACTCTTGGCAATGGATGATCCCATATGATGTAAACATCATAATTTTCTATGGTGCTTTGTGGCTCATGTTTCCAGTGTTTTTCAGCCACTTCAATACCATAATGTTTGCACAATCCCCAGTGCAACAATCTTGCCACATTATTATGCCTTTCAGTATACATTCCTTCTGCTATTAGTATGTCACAACCAGCAATGAGGTGTGTGACTGTTTCCAATTCTGTTTTACAAAACCTGCATTTGTCTGTTTCTCCCACATGTTCAATGGACTTTGTAAACTAACATGTACACAACCAACTATCTTGGGCAGCCAATATTAACCTTTAATTTCTTGGTTTGAATTCACCTCTCCTGAACCATTCCTGCATTCATTCTTGATCAACATGAGGTTTTTCCACAAGTTTTCTATACTTGCAACTATATTTATGCATTTTCCACATTTCTTGCCTGCTCATCTGGTCCTTCGCCTTATATTCTTTTTTTGATTTGTTTTTTGGCACATTCAGTTGCTGCCTGATTTTTATCTGCTTCTGGTTTGCTTTCCATTCCTGCTTGAAGCTGATATGTTTCTGCTAGGTTAAGCAGAGAAGTCATCTTAGATTTATTCTCCTCATGTTTCAAAACATTCACTACATTTGGATCTTGTGAGGTTAGCAGATATGTGTGGAGTCCCATGATTACATATCTATACATGCAATCAATTTCAAGGAAGCCCATCCCACCTTCAGAGCAGGGAATATATAATCTTGGTATCCACTGATTTTTAAAAATCATTTGGTGAGCATGAAGCATCCTTGTTTTCCTATCTAATCTATCCAACATGTTTTGGGGCCAGTCATTCAATCTAAAACTGTAAGTTAGGGCAGGAAGAGCAAATTGGTTTATAGCTTGGATAAATTTAAGTCTTCTAAAGTATTCCTTTCTAAGTTTTATTCGCATATGTTCATGTTTTATTGTTGATCCTTCATCAATTCCCAATATTTGGACACTCCGTTTTGCTCGAGTTCTTTTATCTCACATTCTTGTCACAAACTGATGTTGTCCTGGTGCTGCAGTTTTCCTGCTTTAAAGGTTGCTTTTGTACATTTATCAAGACCAAATGACATTCTTATATCATCTGAAAAAGTTTTGACAACTTGCAGTTGTGCTTTAAGTTCATCATCTGATGAACTATACAGTTTTAAGTAATCAACAAAGAGAAGATGAGAAGTCTTTACACTTTTTTTCTAGAAGCCAAATTATAGCCATAGCCTAACATGTTAAGTAGACAGCTTAATGGGTTAAGGGCAAGGCAGAATCACAGAGGTGACAGAGAGTCACCCTGGAGTATACCCCTTTGAATTTTTATCCCTGGGATAATAATTTGTCCTTTATCATGGCTTAATTGCAAAGTGGTATGCCACTGTTTGATGGTCACAGCAATATATTCAATCAGTGTAGGCTGTATCCTATACATTTCCAAGCATTCTATTATCCATGAATGTGGGATACCATCAAATGCCTTTATAGCTCATAGGTTAGTACTAAGCTAGCTGCCCTTGTGAGCCATTTCAAGCCTAGCCAATTATCCCTTGTGAGACTCAAACCCTGCACTTTGTGTTTGTAAGGCAAACACCTTAACCATTAGCTCACCCTCCCAACTCCCTTTTTGTAGTCAATCCATGCCATACTTAGATTCTTCCCCTTTTTTACATTTCTCCACTATAACTTTATTTAACACAAATGATCCTTTGTTCCATATAACATTCTTTTGTTGCCCTTTGTTTTACTGCCATAATTGAGTTGTCTTCTAGATTACTAAAAACTCTGTCAACATTAATTCCCATATATAGCTTATACGTCATCGTAAGGCAAATTATTGGTCTATAAATTTTAGGGTAGCTTGTAGGTTCACTCTTAAGTAAGAGCATTGTTTTTCATGTTGTTAGCCAGGTTGGTGTCTGTTCAGGATGTGCATATAAATGGTTCTTACTCATGGCTAAATCTTCATGCAAAGATGTTAATACTTTTAACCAAAAGATAGGTACTGCATCTGGGCCTGGGGTTCTCAATAAGAGGCTTTTCTTAACTTTGTTTCAGTCTCTCTGGCTGTTACTTCATCCCATTTCATATCCTGTACCTTTAAACTTCTTATTATTTCTTTTACATCTTCGGTCCATTTATCATCTTTGTTATGTTCCACAGGATCTTCATAGATACTTCTCCAAAGTACATCTATTTCTTCTTTTATTTTTGGCGATCTTTCAATTCCTTTTACCTTGTTTCCCAATTCTCTATAAAACTTTTTTGGGTCATGAATAAATTGCTTATTTGGTACTTTTCCTTTATATTTATCTGTGTATCTTCTATGTTTTTCCACCCGTGCTGGGATTTTTAGTTTGTTGTTTACGATGCTGCATGACAGATCCTGGTCTGTTCTAATACTACACATTGCTTTTATCACTTCTATCTTACTTAGTATTTTTGTTGACCTGTTCCCTCTTCTAAAGTCTTCCAAGAGTGACACTTTTTGTCTTAATTGCTTTATAGTTTTCTCCATTCAGTACTTCCACGATGGTATTCAGTTTCTCCCCTTTCTTTCCCTCTCTACCCTGTGTTCTTGTGGTAGAACCTTATCAGTTATTCATTTATTTGCACAGTAATATAACCTTTTTACTTCTGTTATATCACATGGATCTCTACGGACAGTCCTAATTACTGTGTTCATTTGTTTTATCATACTTCTAACTTTTGGGGTTTTATTGACCTTCTGCAGTCTGTTTCTTTCATTGATCTTAATATATCTATGTCTATTAAATCAAGCAACTCTTGTCTCAGCTCATTTTCTTTTACATTGAGGATACATTTTTTGTTTTTCATTTCCTGTGGGCATTCTATAGAAAGTTTTATAGCATCTTCCTGTGGCACATTCTCGTAAATTTCATCCAGTGCCATCCATTGTTCTGTCATATGGGAAATCACTAGCCTAACAATCCTCAACATTGAATGCATCAGAGTTTCCACAGTTTCCTGTTCCTTCCTTTGTTGTCCAGCTTCAAGTGAATGCTTATACTGGTTTCCTGTGGAAGGCTTCAAAATATCTTCATATGGCACCTGACCAATTGCTTCCCATTCCACTGGTTTCCCCTTAATTTGGATATCCATTGCTCTATCCTGTTCTGTTTCTTTCTGAATTAGATTTTTTACACTGGATCCTTCACTTTGGAGGTACTCCATAACCTCAGTTTCTATTTCTTTAACTTCTCCATTACTAATCTCCTTTTCTACTTTTTGTCTTTGTCTTCATATTTTTTGTATTGTAAACATTTCCTTGTCCAGATTCCTTTCACTGTTTTTCTCTTCAAACATCTTTGGTGCTGCTCTTTTTGTATTGGTTAGTTTTGTTTTCTCCTTTGCATAAATATTATACCATTTTTCCTTTCCATGTCCATATTTATTGTTCCTGCTTCTCCTTACTTTGGGGACTCAATCATGCTGTGATGTAACCTGCGTTACTCTTCTACACCAAATCCTTCACTTCACAGGCACTCGATAACTTCAACTTCTATTTTTTTAACTTCTACTTTACTAATCTTCTTTTCTACATTCCCTCTTTGTGATACTATTTTTTATTGTGAAATTTTCCATATCTGGATGCCTTTGCCTGTATTTCTCTTCGAATATCTTTGGGGCTGCCTTCTTTATATTGACTAATTGGGTGTTATCATTTGCATAACTATTACACAATATCAACTATCTCTTTCTATACCATGTCCATATTTCTCTTTTATACTTTTCAAAAATCTCTAGGTTTTATTGTTTATATTTTTGCACTTCCTCCAATGCTTCTTTTTCCAAACATTTCAAAGTTTCTATGATCTGTTGTATTAATGAATACACATTTTTATTTAAAGCTTCTGACAGTTTTTCTTGTGGAAGTATTTTTCTTTTCTCTAGTTTCTCTCTTGATCATTTTGTATTTCTCGTGTCTGGAAATTCCGGGCTTTTTGCATAACAGTAACAATACATAATTTCTTTCTTATCCTCAGTAGTCCACTCTATTGTCTTTATGAATCTTCTTTGGCCTATCAGTTTTTTGTGATTTTTGTGGACTGCTACTTCCTACTACAACAGGGGGGGGGGGCATCCTCCCCCTGGGCCGGGCCTGGCCCCATTATAGGAATGTTTTTGTATTTTGAGGATCCTACACTGTCATCTTTTCCAGTCTTGGCACCAGTATGCCTAATAGGATTGTTCACTTTTTTATCCTGGGTCTTGTGCACCCAGTTATCTTTTTTTAATTTTTAACCTACTTCTGTCCATGAATAACGCTACATAAATGCAGTCTTTATATCAGTGTTGTCTTGGTGACATTTTGTGAACAACAGTTACACCTCACAAAGGTACTCACCAAGACTTAAAGATGAATTCAGGTTCAACAATAATACTTCCCTTTACTTGCTAAATTATCAACTCTCCATCTGTACCCTGATGGTCTTTCTCTTTTTTAATTTCTCCAAAAGCTGTCACATGTCCACAAAAGTAATACCACCTTAAACACCCAGTCAAGAGACCTAAACTTCTACCGGAACATACATAGAACCTTTTGTCAGGATAGATTTTTCACAGAAAATAGCTTTTTTTATGTAATAGACTCCCTTTTGAGGTGAAGCTAAAAAGTTCCATAACCCTTTTGAAGTGTAACCTAGATAACAGGACATGAGTGAAATCCTGGTTAGATCCCACTAGCTATTATGCAAAGGATCCATGTTGTCATCTATAAATTCATGTTTTAGTACATGGATGAGAACATGCACTACTCTACAAATAGTCTACTCAATTAATAGTGTAGTTATGAACCTATGAATTTATGGACCAGATCTTCTTCCATCCTGGGTGTTGCAATTAGCGTTCTCTAAATTTCTATCTTTGCAGTCATCATTTGAGCCTGTGCTTAAGCAGCCTCCTTGATATACATGCCCAAATGGCTATTAAACTGCACGTCAATGATATTATCTTCTAAAGAGGTATTTGAGAAACTAAGTCTGTATGCATATATCATCAAGCCTTCATCTAAGCTTCATTGCTATTTTTTCTACAGTGCAAAATGCCTTTTTTAGTGCATTTTTGGTTCTAGAAGCAAATTCATGAAAAACACGAGTCACCTGCGCTCATGTTTTCTGCAATATCTCATAACCACATTAGGTATATATGTTTAAATTCATATAAAAGCTGCTCAGTCTTTAGACAGTACTGAAACACAAAATTTTAATCTGAAAACAGGACATACCTTTGGGGTAGCCCATTTTTCTGGTTTGAGAACTGGCTTCATCTTTATGAGCCAAAATAAGGAGATTAATATAGGATACTTGTTATCAATAAAACTATAAGTGTCTTGATATGCATGGATGTCTGTGGTGTGTGACACTTCTTTTTCTGTCTCCATGTTTTTGTCCGGAACCTTTTTGTGATACTACACATTCTATTTTCACTACTGCAACTCACACATGGCCAAGTACAAAATATATTTTGCTCTCACTTTTTACTTGCTGCATTTTATTTTGTTGTACAATAATTTAATTAAGATAACCACTGAAACGGATAGGACCAGCTAGAACAAGTCTCAAAATCTGGAGAGTGAATGCTCGAAAGATCGGGCTAAGTCCAAGATGTCATTTCTAGAATTTTCCCTTTTCTCCGAGGTATGGTGATCTCAAAGTTGGTTATATAAGTTTAGGAGGAGGGGGGTGCCTTTCATATGGAAGGGTATAGGTGGACTTGCCAAAGTGCAATAAAAAGTTTAAAGAAGAGTGATTTTTGAAATTTGCCTTTCTCCTGTATTTTCAGTTGGGTGGAGTATTTGATTTGTCACCACTCTGCATTTTTAGTTTTGACATTTTAAAAGGAAGCCATAATTAGATTTGATAGTAAGATTTTCTTCCTTTATAGCCAAATAAGTTTTAGGAAAAAAGTCTCAGACTGGAAAACATTATGGAGAAGTGTATCATTTTTTTTTTCTTGACTTTACTACACACTGACAGATTTAATAAAAAAGAAATCTAATAAAAAGAACTAAATACCGTCAGATAATTTAATTATATTCAGCTTTGTGTCTTAGTTTTCTCATTGTTTGTGTCATACATTTTGTTTTGTATTGTCTGCTTCTGTCATGTCTCACAAGTGAAATGCACACATTGTTTTTGCTTTATGTTTTATAGTCAGTTGAACATCTAAATATGAGCATTGTTTGCCACTGCATTGTAGTAGCTGCCATACAAACAAAACAAGGTGCAAGTTGCAAATAACCCATCATTGTTTGCCACTGCATTGTAGTAGCTGCCATACAAATAAAACAAGGTGCAAGTTGCAAATAACCCATCATTGTTTGCCACTGCATTGTAGTAGCTGCCATACAAATAAAACAAGGTGCAAGTTGCAAATAACCCATCATTGTTTGCCACTGCATTGTAGTAGCTGCCATACAAATAAAACAAGGTGCAAGTTGCAAATAACCCATTTCCTTAATTTTCTCTGGACAACATCAGTTCCTTCCTTCCTTCTAGGTGCATCTACCTTTAGAACTTTAGAAAGCACTCATTTTGATATTAACACATTTTTCTTTTTATAAAGATCTTATGTTTCAGATACATTTATTTATTCTGATTAAAAGGTATCCATCAACTAGCTGCAAGTGATAATTCGTCAAGACAGAACCATATTTTATTTTTGTCAACATTACTGGTGTACAGTATTGAAAACTGTCCACAGTGTTAATGTTCAAGCTGTTGTTGTATACCTGCTGGACAGCAGAAGAAAGGATGATACAGACCGCCTCAGCATTTACTAGATTTTTTTGATATTAGGCACATACTGTTGAATATCATAAAATTTGTTCCCAAGATTTTAGACAGAGAAATTGCTGTTCTTTTTGGGGTCATGTGTCATACTGTGAAATGAAATCAGACTAATTTTAGCAGATGTACAATCTCTGCTTGAAACTTTGCATATTTGCTTGATATAAAGAAAACCTTGTATCAACTTGTGCATGTATAAATGAGGTGTTACCTCTGTCTCCACGATGATGAATTGTTGAGTTCATTTTGCTACACTATATAAATTAGATTTACAGTTTGCTTATTTTGTTCACTTGTCCTACATCTGCAATGTTCAGTGAAATAATATATGCTAATTTTCTTGATATATTAGAAATAAAACCATTAATATAAAGCTTTTAAGACAGGTATCAAAATGCACTATTTTTTAAAAGTTATTTTTTGTGAGCAAGATTCTAATAAAATTGATCTAGCTGCATGTATCATCATATCAGTCAGCTCACAAAAACAAATCCTATGATTATCTTGACGTCTGTATATACAAGTTGTTTTGTACAAGTGTTGACTATTTAAGAATTAAACTATGATGCTAGATCTTTTCTTGACTTTGGGTATTAACCTTGAAAAGGTTACTGTTAAAACACATTCATGGTTAGTTTCCTATTAGCTTAAGTCTGCCATGATACACAAGAGCTGGCATTTTTCAACATAACACAATTGTTCTCATGTTAAATTATGTCTCTGCAGTTGTTAGCCCAGTGGCCTCATATATCATCAAAAGAAAGAAGAATTGCTTAATAAAACTGTAAAATTTGTCTTATCTCTGCCTAACAGGACACTCCATTGCATCACACTGAATAAACTTGCACAGCCCTCAGTATCAGCAGTTTCTCATATTTTTTTGTCCTGCTTGACTTTTAGTGTTATGAGTTTGGGTCTCACAATTTGATTGCCTTAGCTGAGTGAATGTATTATTATAACTTTATGAAATAGTATTGGTAAGCAATACCAGTTTTAGGATTAGCTAGCATCATGCTAATCAGGCTTTCTTGTTTATTATCTTGGTTCCAAGTAACAAACTTGTCTCTGTTGTGAAACCATTTGGTTTACCTGCTAGCATTTTAATAATTATAATACTCTTTTGTAAAGGAAGTAGTAAGAAGTAGCATTTTGATTTTGCATGTTTTTTTCTTTTTCCCCTCCATATACCATAAATGCAATCATGAATTCAGATCACACATTGAATGAAACCATCGACCTCCATACACATAACTACTATTCAAATAAACAGAATAAAGATAAAAAAAAAGTCTTATAAATTCATTCAGCCGTTTACTGTTTTAAGTATTACAAAGCCTGTGATAGAAATAACGCTCTGGATAATTTTCAGATACATTAAAAAAAAACACAACACAAAGCATAAACATTTTATTTTGTAAGGAAAATAGACTAAGGATATGGTACAGATTTATGTATACTTTTATTCTGAGGTTGTGAATTAATGCCTTATAGCTTTAAAACTGTTAACAAATATTTACTTTACCAGCACTTGTCTCTAATGAAAGGAAATATTGTTTAATTTACATACAACTTGATGAGTCGATAGCTCAATAATGGCCTATAGCCGGTTTTACTATATGCAGTTTTTTCTTAAAAGAAACTGAGCAAAATGCTATTTAGGAAGACAGACTTTATTTTCCCAGTGACTCAGAATTGAATAACAGAGTGAGTTACTGGAACTACACCACTGCAATGAAAAAAGGAGAATCTTCAAATAAAACAACTAGGTTTTGTGTTGATAGAGCTTTCATTTTTACTACATCTTTTCTGCTTTCCTTTTTTTAGAACATTTTTATTAATTTGGCATATATGCAATATATATATATATATATATATATATATATATATGGGTCTAGGACTATTCACTGAAAGCACATTTCACTGAAACACATTTGACTGTGCACAATTCACTGAAAGCTCAATTCAAAAACACAATGCACTGAAACACATTTCACTGAAAGTTATATATGGCCTTTTCCCCACTGTTGTGTGGCCCTGGAGTTAGTATATATACTAAGAGGGGGGTGTGGGAGGGGCAGAGCCCCCCACCTATTTTAAATATTTTGAACTATATGCACGGATATTTGCAATTTCCATAAATTACTCTTTTCTAAACTTAATATATATCCAAAATATGTGGATAGCTACACCCCCAAACCCCCTGATGCCCCCCACACACCCTTTACTATATATACTAACTCCAGGGTCACACAACAGTGGGGAAAAGGCCATATATAACTTTCAGTGAAATGTGTTGGAGTGAATTGTGTTTTCAGTGAATTGAGCTTTCAGTAATTTGTGCACAGTGATTTGACATTCAGTGAAATGTGCTTTCAGTCAATAGTCCTAGACCCATAAATATATATATATATATATATATATATATATATATATATATATATATATATATATAAATGGTTTACTATTGTTTGTTTGAACTGCAAAATATTTGCCGTTCGAAACAACAAAAAGTAAACCCGAACACACACATATTCCGACTGGGCGCAATGTCATCCCAAATGACTGACACATTTGAGTCAACATTTTGGCCAAAACCATCACGTAATAGCCGTATAGGAGCTGATGCAAATCTGACACCTATATGACATATCACATTTTTGCAGGGGGGCAAGCCCCCCTGCACCCCCCACTAATATATTCTAACTCTGAGATCGCACTGCAATGGGGGTATGGATGAATTTCCAATTCCCACTGTACCGCATAAGTGTGTTCAAGTATGCCATCCATTTATGTTTTGTGCACGACACTCTGATTTTTGGCAGCAGTGCTGCCGACAGACTGTTGTTCGTACAAACCATAGTAAGCCTACATATATATATATATATATATCTATATATATATATATATATATATATATATATATATATATATATATATGGGATCCGTATGGATCAACGAAAGACACGATAACCGAAAGAGATTCGGCTGGGCATACTTGCACATTCGCGTAAGTATGCCTGTTGCAGAGATCGCACTACAGTGGGGATAAGGAAAAATTCCCTTTTCCCCACTGTAGTGCGACCTCGGAGTGAGAATATTTAAGTAGGGGGGTGTGAGGGGTGCAGGGGGGCTTGCCTCACTGCAAAAACTTAAAAGTAATGTTTTATTTTTTTTGTTTTAAACACACTTTAACGAATCCTTTAAAGTGTGTTTGGTGATTGTGGATTCAGACTATTGAACTTTCGTTCAATAGTCCTAGATCGATACACACATATATATATATATATATATATATATATATATATATATATATATATGCAATATAGTCTTTGCTGTTTGGGTTTTATAGCTACAGGAAGTGGAACACTCTTTAGTATTACTAATCTAGTTAAGACCATAACCCTTTAAAGACTGTATTTATCTTTTCCCAATATACATCTAATTGTTCACAATCTGTGTGTCCAATCAGCTTTCTCATCTTTGCTAAATGTCTAACAAACTGAAGAAGTCATTTTACTAAACTTAGAGATTTTACATGGAGCAACAAACATTCTATGTATATATTTCCACATAAAAACTTTCCAGTATAAACATGAAGAAGTCTGACTCACTAATTTGAGTATCAAAGGATCATAGGTAGGTACTAGGCTGTCAGCCCAAGGGCCTAAGTAAGCCTAGCCAACAAGGTTACCTGGCTTATGCCACCCAAGAAAGTTATTTTCCTGTGCCCCTGTTGAGCAGAGCCACAGAAGTGATCCCCAGGGTGTATTTCCTATTTCCCATCCACTCATCAAGATTGTTCCAGATTGTGGGAAGTCTCTGGGACAGGAATCTGTCCCTCCAGCATGGCCTGCTTATTGTGGTGACAAGGTTTAGGTCCATATAGCATGTAGCTCGGCTGGATTGGGATTTCTTTAGGTGTAGCATGTCCAACAGCTCTGGGTATGATATAGCTTTATATGTTAGGCAGATATCACCTCTGAGTAGGCGATATGCTATGGAGTAAAGCTGGAGTTTTTTGAGAGGGTCAGTGTAGGGCATCTGTTTGAGGCCAGTAATCCTCTTTTCTTTGTGAGGTACTTCTGTGGCCTTTCCAGCTGCAGCAGATGTCTTGTGAGGTACATTCCAAAAGGGGTGTTGTACTCTGTAATGGGTCTAATGTGTATCAAGTAGAGGGGAACAATGACCTCCTTTTTCCTGGATGAGAACCCTTTTGTGATGATGTGTGCCACATAGAAGGATTTCCTGACTACTGTGGCGATGTGATTATCAAAGGAGAGACTACTGTTCACCTGGGTCCCAAGGTCTCTTATCAAACATTCGTCATTAAGTAGACTGCCTTTTATATGGTAGTTCATGGGTACAGAGTTTTTACCAAAGGGGATGACAATGCACTTTTTGGCATTGAGCTTGAGGCCATGCCTCTGACACCAGACATCTGTCTCAGTGAGGCTGTCTCAGTGACGCCTTTCTGTAGGATGTCCACATCATTTGGGGAGTCGATTACAGATCCTAGTTTGCAGTCATCTGCAAATTTCATTAGCCAAAGGCCTTTTGTATTAGCCTGTACTTCAGAGAAGTAAATACCAAACAGGAGAGGTCCCAGAACTGAACCCTGTGGTACTCCACTTCTCACTGGTTTGAAGTCAGATTTGGAGTCTGCAACTTTTACAGTGTGGGTTCTGTCAGTAAGCCAGTGGCAACCTATCTTGTGATGTAGGGATTTAACCTAGTTTAGTGAGTTTAGCTATAATTCCAGAATGGGGGATGGTATCAAAAGCCTTGGTGAGGTCAAGATAGGCTGTGTGAACCACCTTACCCTCATCTATGGCTTTGGTGACTGCCTCAAAGAAGTCAATCAGGTTCAGGAGGCATGATCTGCCTTTCAAAACCCAAACTGGGTGGAGTCCAGAGTTTGGAGGTTACCGGTGTCTTTGTTTATGAGTTCCATGATGATATGTTCCATGGCTTTGCAGACCAGGCTCATCAGGCTAATAGGGTGATAGTTCTCAGGAACAGTGGTGGCTCCCCCTTTCTGGAGTGTGATAATGAAGTGTAGTATGTGCCCCCAATGCCCCTTTATGGAGATTGCGGTCAACTTCTCAATCAGAGGAGTGCCCTATGCGTCAAAGGGAAAATTTGACAGTAATACTAAAAGTATAGTCTATTTGGCTCAATGCCAAGCCTGCCCTGCTTTTTATATTGGGAAGTCAGACAGGAAACTAAAAGAAACGGCTTACGAACACCATTACAGCATTAGAACATCAAAGCAGGAAAATGCTCTGGCTAGACATGAGTGCTTTCCCATTACGCTCTTTTAAATTTAAAGTGATTGACCAGGTTACGAGTGATGGAAGGGGTGGCCCTAGTTCATCATTCCTAGAAAAACTGGAATTAATATGGCAACTTCGTACCAGGGCCTGCTACCCACCAGGACTGAATGAAGTGTACTCCATATCTTGCATCCTTAAACTAAAGAGTTTAATAAGGTGAATATATACTTTGTTCATTTCAGCCTGTAAGAAAGGTTTCACACTTTTGCTTAAACAGGGTATGTTAAATATTTAGCTAAATAGTTAAATATTTATTTATTTACTTAGTTATGTGTATATATATATATATATATATATATATATATATATATATATATATATACATTCAATTAGTTGTCACATGAATATATCTGCATTTAGAGTTGTTTATGTGAATGTGTACACTCTTACTCCACCTTTTATTATATTCACTGGACGTCCTTTATAGGATTGTTTTCTTTGCTCCAGTCTTTATAGCTTTTCAGCTTGATGGTTTTAAATTCAGACAACATGGGGCTAATATAAGTGTTTTGTTATACTTTTCATTCTACTTTTTAGAACTTTCATTATTAACTACTACTGAAAGGTATTTAACATTTTAATACTTTTCAACACAGTGGTAAAGTATTTTATATTATACTGTTTTCAGTTCTATACTTCATTCTTGATTTCTTATTTTTTACTGTCATTTTAACTATTGGTTTTAATGTTTGTATGGTTTTTAAACATTTTTGAAAACACTTTTAGAAGGTTTTTAAGAGTGTTTTCGAACTGATAAGCTGTATTTATATTTATACATACACAAATATATTTACTGCACACATATTTGTTTCACAAGAAGCTGGATTTTTAAAGAAGCATACAATGGGTTAATTGTTATTTCCTGCTTACCTTGGAGGGGGGGGCTTGTCTTTTGCTCGGAGGAAGTTGACCTGGTTTGAATTTGTATTTACTGTTTGAAACAGTCTTGTTGCAACTCTCTGAAAATCTCACTAATGGGTTAGACGAAAAGCGCTTTATGGTTACTGTTTTTTATTGTTTTTATTGTTTGTTTGAAGTAAAGTCTGAAGAGTAAACTTTGGAAACTACTACTGTGTATATGCCTCAAGCCCTCTTGCCTGCATTCCTGTTTTTGTAGTTACCTGTTTCAGTATTTCAAATCAGTTTTAAACTAAGTTAACATTGTCATAATATATTCTCTCAAGCTTTACGAATTGTCTAGTTTATATTACAGATACAACTCAAAAAGATTTTCTCATGTTACTTTGAAGTGATTTCATCTTGTTGTTTGTTTACACTTTTGCTTCATCTGGATGTGGGGAGCTTGTTTGCCAGTTGGCTGTGTGATGTACTTTAGGTTTTCCCATTCTGCTAATGATTTGTCAGCACTTGGAATTTACAGCACACTGGTTTATTTGTTTCTACGTGATCAACTGGTTGATTCTCTTGTGGGAAGCATTGCTTGACCATTGGGATGAAGTAGGTGTTTTTCAGTGTGTTTTGCATGCCAGTGTGGTTCAAAGAAGTTGTAAGTCTATTGGTTTGTCAGCAGTGCTGCTGAATGAAGGCAGACTTTTTTCCTCCAGGCCACAGATCCTGCACTACTGTATGGATTACTGTAGCCTTTAAAGCGTCCATTAATGTGGATGTGCTTTTCTAACTGGACATAACAGAAATGGGCTTGAGAAAACAAGATGATTGCATTTTGTTAGCAATGTGAAGTGCCTGTGTCCCAGTCATTTTCTAGCTGGGCTAGAATATAATTTTTGTCTGTTTTATTGTTACTAAATGTTTGCTATATTTTGTGATATTTGAAAAAGCAAAGAAACAAAAACAAAATTAGTTAACAGTGGTTGTTTTCCCTCATTTGCTCACATTTCTTAGCAAGTCAACCTGGATGAGTGGCAATATCAGGATAAACTTCTATGATTCAAACAAGTCAAGGTTGTCTGTGCACGTCCTGAAAGAAGACAACCTTGGAGAATTAGAATGAAAGGCAGAGACCAGCTCATTCATTCTAGGGAATGCAGGCTGTCCAGTCTACTGCTGTACTGATATCTATTGGAATACAGATGACAGATCATGCCATACCTAGGACAGAAATGCCCAATTGACTTAACCCGATACCACACTCACACACTGTAGACATCACTGTGCACATGCCCAGGGATTTGTCAGATATTCCTATCAGCTGCCAGGACTGAAGCTAGATTAAAACAGAAAAGTGCATGATGTCTGCACTGATTTGTTTTTGCTATGAAAAAGGTGGAATGAATGAAAATGGCAGAGTGCAGTGCACCAAATTATCAATGTGTGTGTGTGTGTGTGTGTGGGGGGGGGGGGGGGGTCAGAAAATGAATTAAAAAATAAAACAGTGTTATAGGTCAGTCTAACATTGTGGGCCCTCCTTTTTTAGCCCCACAAGTGGGTTAATCCTTTCCACTAATCATGATTCCTTTTTTCCTCAGGAACATGCAGTGCTTGGATCATACATAGTAACTGCATGCAATAGTGCCATGTGTCCTGCAAATAAAACTGCCAAGATCCTGAGTCTGCCACATCTTTTCTGTTACTGTCAGTGTTTGGATCTCAGCCATGATGCATTTTCTGGAAATGTTTTTGCATTCATTATCTATACATAAATCTGCAAAATTTTTCTGCAGTAACCAAATTTTTAGACAATATCTAAAAGAATATCGCCTTGACTGTCACGAAGAAAAGCAGAAAGTCAAGCACAGTCGTAAGTGCTTGACATAGACACCTGGGGGATGAAACCTGTAGCCTGCCTCTTTTTCAGGAAAATTATGACAGCTGAAATGACTTTGCATTATTATTAGTGGGAGGATCCCATGTGCAACACCAAATGTGGGCTACAAGATATGAAACTTGTAGTACAGGTCTGAAACTTGCACAACGCAGGTAAGTCATTTAGTGAAATAGCCTTTCTCATATCACAGGTGATGAGCTCATAAAAGATAAATGAGAATTCAAGGCTGTACCAGTCTTACACTTTGGCAGATGAAAAGAGGCCCTGAGAAAGGTCGTATACTTCAGTGGTCACCAGACTGCCATTGGTTGGTTAACCAGAGATCAAGACTAACTAAGTCTGATCTAAGGAAGTGATCTCTATAGTCATTCTGCTCCAGGTCTCTCCCAAGGTATTTTGCTTACACTCATTAGGGTCTGATGCTTAAGATAAAGGTAGCTATTTGCTTGGTCTGTATCACATGTGTCCACAGAATTGGCAAATTTATGATATCAGTGGGAGCGTTACTTAAGAGTATGGGACCATAATCTTAGAGATTAAGATAGCATCCTATTGATATTTTAAGTAACAAAATTATGAATTTTCAAAAGTATGACAATGACACTTCTATTAAAGTGATTTTTGCAGGAAGATATCCCTTGTTGGGGTCTTTTCATGTACACGCCATACCTTAAATTGCACTACCTTTGCTGCCAATGCACCTCAGGGTAAGGGCAAAAATCACACTTAAAAGAAATGTGACTTTTGCAGTTTTGATTAATCACAATTTTGTGAGTTGTAATTATGCCTGGCATAAGTATGGCCTAATGCCAACACTATGCTTGGTAGAAGCCTGCCTTTCCTGTGCACCATTCCTGACAAGTATGCTCCTTGATTATGACAGCATCTGAACTGCCATGTAGCAAATGAACATCACATGTGCTTCCTTGTGTGTCATTATGCATGTGATCATGCCTAAAGCTAGTTTGGTATGTATGAGTCCCTCCCTCCTTTCAAGAGATTGAATACTTGGGGGCTGGAGGAGAGGCACCATGGCTCATGAGGCCCTCACTGAATTGGCCTTGGATGGCCATGCCTTTTGCAATCAATGCCTAATTAATTGTGCATCTTAAGAAGAAGGACGGAAATCCGGAGTCATAGCACTCACTGTGTGGGTGATCAAGGATGCTACCATAGCAGCCTGAAAACAAACTGTCTCCAATGCTGTGTCTCCCAGAAGGCATGTATCCCTTATAAGTCTCCAGCTAAATGAAGTAGACCTGTCAGTTATGATCCACAATCTAAGTCCTTTGTTAATTCATCAGTCCTTCTTAAGTCCTAGTGGCCACAATATTTACTATTTTATTAACAAATAGAAAGTCAACTTCTCTGGACACGTATTGTACTAGAGAATCTTCTCTGCCACTTTGAAAAGTTCACTTGTTAATTACTCATCTAATTGTTCATATTCTAATATTTTGTCATAGATCAGGCCTCAGTACCGGATAAAAAGCTTGGGCAGCATTTATTGTCCTTGCTCTTGAAAAAGATCAAAGAAATCATGACTGAAATACTAGAGACTCCATGTCTGAGACTGGTGTCCTTTAAGTAGTAATTCAGAAATAACATTTTGGATGTTCATTTTATGGTGAAAGTGCAATTAGGCCAGGCCTTTCAATATGTACTGGATGAACTCTTAAGAAAGAAGCAGGAGTTCATCACAGTGGATAGTTTTTATGGCCTCCTGTATCAAACTAATGTTCCTATTTCACATCTCACAATTCAGATCTATTCTTTTTCACTTACTCTTACTCTGTCAAATGCTTTATTCACCATTCTTCACATAATCCACGCCCCTTCAATAACTCGTACTCTGCTTGATGATTATTATAAGCATATATTCTTAACTTCCTTTTAGTTATCTTTTCTTCCAGTTACCTTATGCATAGTGTTATACTGCTATTACATTTTAACCCTTACTTAATGCACATCATTATATGGCTATTTTAATTTATAACCAGTTCCCATTTCTTAATATTCATATGCAGCATCTTTTGTAAAATATGCGCTGCTTATATGTATTGTTCGTTATATTGCGAGTTTTTCTCCAGAGGCTTTCACTGAAAAGGGGTTATATGATGCCTAGTCAGACTTTTTCGGTTAAAAAAAAAAAAATATATATATATATATATATATACACACATATGTGTATATAAAGTATTCCTCATCTATATCTAGCTTAATTCAAAAGAGGAAGAACCACTCTTGCTAGCTGATGGAGACTTTTGTACATCGGATGACCATGGTTGCCTTATTTATCATGCAAGAGGATGACTCCAATATCTTTATGGAAGCAGTTTTAACTATTTCTTAGCAATGCCATTGGATGAAGATCTTTAAATTCACTCTAGCTTGGACAGTCATCTCTAAGGACTATTCTAAACACAAAAAATCCAATAAATTGCAAAATAACTCTGCTCAATATCCATCCCAAAAGCAGCTATCTGGCCTTCACCTCTATTCAAATAACCTCAGAAGTATTTGTAATAAACTGCCAGAACTGCATACCTGGAGAGCTAATTGCAATGCAGACATAGTAGTGATCACTGAATCCTAGTTACAGCATTCTAAGGATAGGCAGGACTCATAAGAAAGGAGCTGTGATACCCATAAAATACAAAATAACTGAAGCATCTCCTTACACTTACACCCACTAAACCCTCATCATGCCATATTGCCAAAATCCTTACATCCTCTCTCAAGATCAACATCCACAAGAACCTATTCAAAACAGGTGTCTACATATCCCATGGTAATAAGATAAACAGTGCCGAATAATTTCTCTCATCAACATAAACCAACATGACTCAAGAAACCAGAATATTAGGAAAAATTAATATTGACTAGCAAACTATAGATAATGAAACCCCTTCAAATGTAATAAACATATGTCGGCTTGCTTAACTCATCTCTGCTGCTACCAGATACAACAAATCCACCAATAGGAATTACATCTTAGATTAGATTCTTACTAATAAACCAGAGAAAAAATGTTAGTTATTACTATTCCCATCTCCCTTAATGACTACCTGCAAATACAAATACAGCAAATTCATAATAAGAAATATCACTATAACATTGCTCACAGTATCTCCATATTTAACAAAAGCGCATTCATTACGACTTAAAATTAGCAATTTGGAGTGCTAAACACAATTAATTTAGCTAAAGTAGTAACATTATTTAACACAGCCCTCCTAAAGTAATAAATGAGCTTGCACCCATATAAACTGAAAGAATTCAATGAAACCTGGCTCCCTGGATAACAAAGGAATGAAAACAGGGATAGACCATGGAGAACCTGGAAAAAAATCCAGTACTGATGCCAGCAAACATATTCAACTTAGAAATAATACTAAAACTAAAATCCAATTTAGCACCAAAAAAAAAAAATTGATCCCTACCACCCTTGCCCCAGACAACTTAAAAGCTGAATATATCAGAACAGCTGCCGACAAACTGGTTTGTCAAGGAAAGGCATGTTCCACTCTGTGGAAAAAAATCCTACATACTTCCTCTACATTTGGGCAGAAATTCCACTGACCTATCCAATTACAGGCCCATAGCCATCTTATCTCTTCTGCCTAAACTACTTGAAAATGTATACAGTTTAAAGTTCTTACCTATATCATTACAAAACTCACTACTTTTACACTACACTGTATGGTTTCCATCCACATCACAACACTACCACATTACTACTAAGCTAGTTTTGTTATAGCATTAAATTATATAATAGCCTTGTCTTTTCCATTTTTCTTGATCTGTCCAAAGCCTTCAACGTCACACCAAAATTTACTTTGCAAGATGGCTTTGATAAATGCTCACTATCCTTGTTGAACAGTTACCTCTCAAACAGACAGCAACCTATAAAGTGGAAAAACAACATCTCTTTCTTTGTCATAATAACCATAGAAATACCTCAAGGCTCTATACTGGCTCCAGTACTTTTAATATATTTATTAATAACCTGCATTTAACAACCAAGCAAGCAAACAACTATCATTCAATAAGCAATGATTCCACAGTCATCTGTTCTGCCAAAAACATGTTAAACTAAAACAGTGCACCCAAGAAGCTCTGTCACAGATTGAGACTTAGCTAAGTGACAACTCCTTCTAAAGCCCCCAAATCCAAACTTATCTTATTCACCCTTAGCTAACCAAAAAAAAAAAATAATAATTCTCATTTCTATTGCCAAACAATACCAAGACAGAAATTGTAACCCATACTAAACTTTTGGGGGATACCATTGATGAAAACCTAAAATTTGACTACCACATAAAACAGGCTATTAAAAAAATCCACCAAAATTAGGATCCCACTATACAGTCAAACCTACCTAACAAAATAAGCTATGCTAAGCATCCCTACATCCCTACATCTCTTCTCATCCCTACTCTTTTATGTGCAGCCCCCATACATCTCAATTTGCAATTCTATCTACTCTCCTTACTTGACCAGTGCTATAATAAAATTGATAAATTTACTGACAGCCATTATTGTAAGACTCATCACTGCCACGCACTATAGCAAACTTCAGTGACTAGAATTAAGACACCACATAACCTGCTCATGGCTTGTCATGATTCACAAGCTCATATATGACAATGACAAATGCCTATGTCTAAACAATATTTTCTAACTCTACAATCCCACAAGATTGATGTGATCTTCTGACAAGATGTTGCTAACTATAACTAAATCAAACGATGCTGATAGAGACTCACTGTAATCCTCCTCTCTTACTAAATCCAGGAATTCCATATCTCTCTCTCTCAGGATATTAGCAAATGATAATTATGTCAAACTACACTTAAGCTATCACCTAAAAAGTACTTGGATATGCTCCTGCACCTCCCCTGCAATAACTTAAAGGCTGCTTCCCTCTTGTCGTCTTTTCTTGGGCCTTTCTACTCTGTATACATACCCTCTATACTCACTGAATTGCTCTAATACTCTTATAACCACAATCTGATCTACTACACTTTATACTTTTAAACACTGCCTATGCTTATAGTCAGCCTCACAATTTACATTTTTATTCTACCATAAACATAACGGATTGTAGAAAATTGCATTATATGTCAATCAAAAGTAATTTTCATTTTCTTGTCCTCAAATATAACACTGTATGACATTTGTATTCTACTGTGTAACATTGCCACATCACATATAAAAATCTTTATCAAACTAATGTATATTGACCTAAAATGTATTTATACTTGTGATGAGTCCCTACTATTGGCCAACAAATACAGAGACTGAATCCTCATCACTGACTCCAGTAAGGGACAGTCACTAAGAGCAAAGATGGATTCACACAATATTTTCAGATGCAGCTCCCTGGACCAAACATAATTTCCCTTAAGAGCACACAGGGAACATGCTCCAGACCTGGAGCTGGATCCTCCTTCTCTCTCCAGACCCACACAATACTCCACACTGACCACTTTGCAGCTCTGTGTCCTTGTTCCCAGTAGTGGACACACACATACACACTTGGATATTTGAGTTTCACACACACACATACACATCTGGGAAAAGCTGACACAGATTTACTAGCTATGCCCCTTTCTGCCCAGACTCTGAGGTAATCACACTGCCACCAGCCAACTACTCTAAGGCTCTTACAAAGGGTACCCGATTATGCTGTGTAAAACTAATACTAATGCAAATGGTAAAGTGTGACCAAAGCAGCAAGACTTTCAGGACTGGCCACATTGTCACTAAAATAAGCATAAGTACTCTCAAGATGTTAAAAGTATCCTCTAAAGGAGCAGCTACAATAAAAGGTATTAAATGTTTAATGATAAATAATAAAACAGAAAACAGGAGAATGCTGAATACAACAAACAACACAGTTTCAACCACAGAGATATAAAAAATAATACAGTTGGATAGTTTCTCACATAAGAAGAAAACAATACTAAACTAGTCTTACTAAGTGTTCCTGATTGACTAAAGAATTACTGTTCTCTGACTCCTTACTAAAGCAAGGCAAGCTGATGTGTGCTGAATGTCTTACCACAGCAAAAGCCATATGATGTCTCTCTCTTTGTCTGTGTGGATGTGTGAGATATATATCCTGTCAGAAATCTTTCCTGTCAAGTTCCGAAGTGCTGCCGAGAGGCTTCTGAAGAAACCAGATGCTGGTTGGAGGATGCATCATCTCTGGTCACTTGACTCAGGTACAATACACACACAGAGCTTTGCAAAGATCTGTGGCAGCATCTGAAAGCTATAACACAATTTCAAACTTTCCCCTTCCAGGGTTTTCTGATAAACATACAAGTTTGATCGGTTACAACAATACAACCTAATATACATACATATATTGTTTCTGGCTAGCAGAACCTACTACTGGTGCATTTTTAACATAAGTAACTTTACAAATGTATAGTTTAACTCAAGCATCTGTACAAATTAGTGTGGTAGTCAAATAACATAAAATTCTTTACAAAACCCCAGATCATGTGCTTCTCTATGCAACTACACTATCTCAACAGAGCTTTTAGGAAACAAAAAGTCCCCTGTTTGAGAAGAGCTATAAACTGTCCTTATTCGGAACAAGGCCAATGAGATCATTCTCAGCTCTTTCCTGCATATGAAGGAGATGGATGGTTTATATAGCATCGAGTGCTTTGACAACTTTATTTCACAGCACATCCAGTACATGTGATTCCAACTGATGGCCCTTCAATGAGTCACCTGGATGTTGCTAATAGAAATAATCAATGTCCTTTGTCAAGTCAGTGTTTGTGGTACAAAGAGGAGTGTTCTCCTATTAATCCATATTGGGTATTATTTTTTCAGTACAAGATATAGTTTCATAGTTTGGTACTAGGCTATCTGCCCTGGGACATTTATAAGCCTAGCCATAGTAATGTGGCTTTCGCCACCCCATGTAATGGTACAAAAGTGTACAGTATAGATTTAGAATACTGTGCCTCTGTCTAGTAGTGATACAGTGAAGACCCCCTTACATAATAGAATTAGTTTACTGTGCCTCTGTCTAGTAGTGACACAGAGATGACCCCTGGGGTAAACCTACGATCTCCCATCCACTCATCAAGATTTCTCTTGAAGAGAGTCAGTGAAGGGCTCTGCCTAACATGAACTGGGATTCTGTTCCAGAGTATGGGAAGCCTCTGAGTTATGAATCTGTCCCTCCAGCATGTCCTATTGATATTTGTGCTGAGGTTTAAATCTTTAGCTCTCGTGGTTCTGATGGATTTGGATTTTTTGAGGTGGAGCATGTCCATCAATTCCTGATTGGACATGGCCTTGTACGTCAGGCACAGATCACCTCTAAGCAGGCGGTATGCTACTGAATAGAGCTGGAGTTTCTTTAGTCTGGCAGCATATGACATATGTTGGAGACCCTTGATCCTCTTGGTGAGGTACTTTTGGGGTCGTTCTAGCTGTTGCAAGTGCCGGGTAAGGTACATACCAAATGGGGCATTGTACTCAATCATGCATTGTACTCAATCATGGGCCTGATAAGGGAGGAGTATAGGGGTACAATGACCTCCTTTGATCTGGATGTGAATCCCTTCATGATAAGGTGGGCAAGGTAGAAAGTCTTTCCAACCGCTTTGGCAACGTGGGTGTCAAATGAGAGGTCACTATCGACTTGGGTCCCCAGGTCTCTGATTACTTTTTCCATACTCAGTGGGTTACTGTCTATGTGATAATTTGTGGGTACTTTGTTTTTCCCAAAGGGAATGACTATGCATTTTTTGGCATTTAGTTTAAGACCATGACTCCAGCACCAGTTGTCTGTTTTAGTGAGGCCTTTCTGTAGGATGTATGTGTCAGCTGGTGTATCGACTATGGCACCTAGTTTGCAGTCATCTGCGAACTTTGTCAGCCACAACCCTCCCATGTTTGCTTTCACATCTGAGAAATAAATGCCGAACAAGAGGGGTCCCAGGACAGAGACCTGTGGGACACCACTTGTGACTAGCTTTGAGTCTGACATGGCTCCAGCGATTTTGACTTTATGGGTTCTATCCTTTAACCAGTTTGCGACCCATCTTGTGACATATGGATTTACATTTAAGCTGTTGAGCTTGTCTATAATGCCAGAGTGGGGTATTGTGTTGAAAGCTTTAGCCAAGTCCAAGTAGGCTGTATGGACTGCTTTGCCCTCGTCAATGGCTCTAGTGACTGTTTTGAAAAAGTCAACCAGGTTCAAAAGGCAGGATCTGCCCTTTATAAAGCCGAACTGAGTGGGATCAAGTGTCTGTAAGTCCCCAATGTCTCTGTTTATGAGTTCCATAATTATTCTTTCCATAGCTTTGCAGACCAGGCTGGTTAAGCTTATGGGGCAGTAGTTACCAGGGTCTGTAGAGGTGCCTCTTTTGTGGAGTGGGACTACTGTTGCTGTACACTAGTGTTCAGGTACATATCCTGTAGTAAGGCTAAGGTTAAATAGCATTTTTACGTGCGGGTTTAGCTCCTCTTGGAGTTCACGTAGCATGCAACCCGGGATACCGTCAGGTCCCATTGATGCTGTGTTTTTAGCTTTGCTGAGGACGGTTCTCACCTGGACATCTGAGATGACAGGGAGGTTACATTCAGCTGGGATAAGTATTTCTTCTTCTGGGGGTGAGGGAGGGGAGAAATTTGCACTGAACCTGTCTGCCAGAATGTTGGCGATATCTGTGGGTTCAGTGTATTTTTTGTCATTGTTAACTAACTGTGAACATATCTGAGGGTTTCCGCCCAGGTTTCTAACATAGCTGAAGAAGGTCTTGTGGTTATCTTTAGTGTCCATAGCGATTTTTCTCTCAGAGTTGGCCTTGGATGTTTTTATGAGAGAACGTAGCTTTCTACTAGTGCTGATCAGAGATGCCTTCTCTTTATGGGATTTTGCTCTGTCGTGCAGTAGCTTCCTTCTTTTGTTATACAATTTGTTTATGGCTGGAGTCCACCAGACAGGACGCCTGCCCTTGGTGGAGAGTGTATTGGTTTTATTTGGGATTGCATGATCCATGCATTCTTGTAGATGTCCGCAGAAAGCATTTGTGAGGGATTCTGCATTGTGGGATGTGGTTTCCACTGGCCCAGTGGGCTTAAAGGATAGCATCTCAGTTTTAAGAAGTGTAAAGTCGGCTTTTAAGAAGTTTTTCACTGTAGTCTTTTGTGTTCGGGGTGGAGGTGGGATATGTATATCCAGGGTGATTAGTTTGTGGTCAGATCTCACTAGTGAGGGGTATACTTCAGGTGTGGAGCACTTTGTCCCCATGTTTGTGATGATCAGGTCTAGTATATTATCTCCCCTTGTGGGAGAGGTGACTAGCTGTTCCATTGCATTTGAATTTATGAATTCCAGGAACCTTTGGGCTAGGGTGTTTAGGCTAGAATAATGCACCCAGTCTATGTTAGGGTAGTTGAAGTCTCCCAATATGATGGTGTTTGGTGAGACATTCATATCCTCCAATGTCTTCAGGAAAGCTGAGTGGGGTTCCTGAGATTAGGAGGGTGGTCTGTAACATGCTACCAGTTGTATAGCAGTTTAGCCTATGGTTAGTTGCACCTGGATGGTCTCTGATGTTTCATGTGTTGCCACTAACCTGGAGGTGTGGGTGTCCTTGATGAATATGGACACTCCCCCTCCCTTTTTGGTTTGGCCTGAGTTTTGGGGCCGAAAAGCATGATGCGAGGTATAGCCTGGTAGTGCTGGGGTGCTCTCAGGAGCCTTGAACCAAGTTTCAGTTACTGCACAGACATCAATGTTCTCCATATTGAGGAGTGCTTCGAGAGCCTGCATCTTGAGATTTAGACTTCTGGTGTTGAGCAGCATTACCCTTAATTTTTTTCCATTTTTGTTTTCTAAGGAGGTGGGTTTGTCTTTTGAGCCTTGCCTAAAAAAGGCACTATGGGGGAGGCAAGAGCCTTAGCCAATATCTGGAAGCCCAGTGGTGACAGATGCAAGCCGTCCCTTGCGAAGCAGCGTGGTTTGTCCAGCATGTCATCCCAAGCAGACAGACATTGGATCCCCCTAGAATGACACCAGTATCTGAGCCAATTATTAAAGCTGATCATCTTGTCTTTGTATTGTGACATCATTCTTGGTGAGGGCAAGATGCTGCTCAGGGTCAGGGTCATACCAGCCTGGGCTACATAATCAGAGAACTCCTCTATGTCTCCTTTCATGTAGTCCAGGGAGGTAAATCTCAGGTCATTCACGCCGGCATGGACAATGATGGAGTCATATTTGTACTTGCTTTGGAGTGACCTGAGTGTGTGTGTTATGTGGCGGATCCTAGCTCCCGATAGGCAGCTCACCGTTACCCTGGTAAGCGGAACGTCAGTGTGTCTGACTATAGAGTCACCTATTACTAGTGTATCAGGCATGGTGTTTGGCCTTAAGGGCTGTGATTGTTTGACACACTGATTTATTGAAGTATGTGTTGCATGTGTTATGTTTTGAGGTGGTGGATTTTTGGGTGTCTGCTTTGGGAGCCCTGTTGTTTTGGTAAGTTTTTTGTTAGGGCCTCCGAGTATGTCTTTGTGTTATTATGTGTTTGGTTTGCAGTTGTGGTAGGTCTATGTGGGACTGGGTTTGGTGTGTGTATGGTTACCTTCTCCTCCTGTCTGGTCTTGCCAGTCCTGAGTTGAGAGAGTTCAGCCTCCAGTTTGGCTATATAGTTGCATCTCTCACATGTATTTGTGTTTGTTGGGAGGAGGAGAGGGTTGTCTGTGTACATGAGACAATTGTAGCATTGTCTCAAGATTCCCAGATTAACCAGCTGAACCAGAGAGGATGCTAGTAAGCTACCACTTGACATGCTAGAATATTATAAGGGAGTGCTGTGCCTTTAAGGGAAGTGGGTACTCACAGGGAAGGTGGGTGGATGTAGTGCTTACTTTAGTTAGCGAGTGCTTACTTAGAAGAGAGGTTTTGAGAACAAGTGCTAGGCTTATAATAAAGCGATTAGACTGATTATTATAAGAGTAGAGCTTTCTTAAGGGAAAATTTGAAGACCACACTTGGCGGAGCCAGAAAACGTTTAACCGTGTTTAACCAGCGCTGCGCTATGCACACAAATGTGCAAAGCCGTGCAAACGTGGATTTTAAACAGGGAACTTCAAAAGAGCTAGAAATGGTCCAAAACAACCAATTACTACAAGCTCTTGTGCTGAGGTCACTCCTTCAGGGACAGATAGGCTGCTCAAGGCTCCCCACTCCCACTGGTGAGCAAAGAAACTTGCTTCTATCCAGGTAAGGCAATGGACAACACAGGAACTACACCACAGCCCAGAATACAGCAAAGCCTGTATACTGGTCTAAACTAGTCCAGGAGAGGCGGGAAAAACAAGGATATGTTTTTGTTTTTTTTTGTTTTTGAGATAGAAAGCACACAGAAAAGCAGGAAACAGTAATAAGTCAGTTACACAGGCTAGCACACTTTAGTGGGCAGCCTCAACAGTTAAATTAAACAAACAAACAAACGACTTTCGACCAATTTTCGACTAAATGAAACTTTAAGTGCAGATAATATATAATGCAACAAACAGTTAAAAAAACAGTTTAAGCTTGTTCAAGGTAAGCAAGAGAAGGTATTTCAGGTAAAAAACAGCAAAAATACTTAAATCAGGAAAGTAGTCGCTTTTCTCAGTTCCCTACTGCTAGGACCGCTCTGCAGGACCACGAGGAGCTGTTGCTGAGTAGTATAGCCAGAAAAAAAATGCTCAGAGGTGGATTTTAAACAGGGAACTTCAAAAGAGCTAGAAATGGTCCAAAACAACCAATTACTACAAGCTCTTGTGCTGAGGTCACTCCTTCAGGGACAGATAGGCTGCTCAAGGCTCCCCACTCCCACTGGTAAGCAAAGAAACTTCCTTCTATCCAAGTAAGGCAATGGACACCACAGGAACTACACCACAGCCCAGAATACAGCAAAGCCTGTATACTGGTCTAAACTAGTCGAGGAGAGGCGGGAAAACAAGGATTTTTTGGGGGGTTTTTTTGTTTTTGAGATAGAAAGCACACAGAAAAGTAGGAAACAGTAATAAATCAGTTACACAGGCTAGCACATCTGGGCTTTCTGCAAATGATCAAAGTATTTATAAATTTGCTGAACATTGCAGCTAACACATTGCAGAAAAAGGCCCTGCATGTTTTCCACTACCTAGATTATAGGATCGTGATATCCACATCCTTGGGATGCCTTCAGATATCTCTTGGGAAAATATTATATGAGCTGATCTCACAAGAGTATACTCTTAAGGTATACATATTAAAAGTCTCTATTGCTGTTCATTCTGGATCTTGAGGAAGATCTAAACAATTATGACTTAAGCAGTGAAGGATCCATGCCCAGAACCTACTGCAATTTCTTATCTAGATGGCTGCTATGATCTTCTTAGTACCTTTTGCATGTTTACTGATATGGGTATATATATATATATATATATATATATATATATATATATATATATATATATATATATATATTTATCTGTGTGTATATGTGTGTATTAGTCTCTTAATGTTAGCCAAATTCACTACAGGTTTGAATGTTGGAGGCTTTACTAGTGCTGGGTTGTTGGCTCACATTGGCTATAATATTATTCATAGGTTGTGACTTACACCAGTGAAGAATAGCCCTGCAAACCTGATGGAGCTGTGAGACACCTTTCTGGCTCTAAAGACCTTGAAAAACTAAGTTTCATCTAGAACTTCTCATTTACTCCAATTGTCAGCTGTTTCATGGCATCTACATAAGAGATGGCCGTGCAGCTGTGATCCCTGGGCACATCTGGAATTTGACTTAGAAAGTGATAAGTTCAATTCTGAGGATAATAGTAAAAATGACAGATTCTGTGAGTTTTGTTTCCAGACATCTGCTGAATTTGTGGTACTTGCTAGCCAAATATTTCCTAACGGAGTATATTATTTTAATCCTTTTTCGAACTAAGTTTTCATTTTATCCATGACATCTAAACTTCATGACTGAAGTTCAAAGGTGCTGATGTGTATTTTTTAGAAAACATTATCTGATGGCAGTGACTTCTTACAGAATCTTAGACTTACAGGCCCTCATGTATCCAGTGTCATGGTTTTTTTTTTTCTTTTAAAAAAATCGCTGTTCTCCAGGAATAAGTTTAATTTCCTCAAAATGTGGCTTTAGAGTTGTCTATAAATCAATCAGTTTATCTCCACCATGTCTTTATTGCAGGAACTGAATCTTTTCCAGAGAAGCCTCTGTGCATTTGATATACACTGCCAGTTCAAGTGTTACAAGAAACGGATATACAAGTTTATGAAGTCAAAACTGCTGCACTTCTATTCTTTTCCTTAGACCCAGGAAAGGAAGGATTTCTAGTTGCCCCCCCCAAAAAACCCTTTCCAAGTGGATTGTCAGCTGTGTGATCTTTGCCTTCACTATGCTAGTCACATATCAAAAACTAGTATGTTTAAGGGCTATTACACAGCATGTGAATCATGCTTACAGTACCTTATTTAGGACTATCCATGGTGCAAATGCTTACACGTATACCTCTTAGTCTTTGATACATGCAGCCACTGGGAATTATGGAGTTAAATAAAACTCTCTCAGTCAGATTTCTCTCATATGTGTTTCAGAGTTCAGCCTTCTGAATGTTGGTGGTTTACTGTTTGAGATTTTATTGAATTTCAGGGTCCAACAAGAAGGGTCCCTGCTGGTCCATATAACATATATGTTTATAACTCTTTATGCTTCTAACAGTCGGCCTGAGTCAAGTAATTTATAATCATGAGAAAAATACTTTATGTTGAACCAGTAAAACTGATTTTCCTTTATTTGGTCTGGACTACTTAAATAATTTTGCATACTAAAGAGACTTAACTGTAGTACTGGGCACTATAAATCCAATATTACAAATAAGCTACATTGTAACAGAAGCAATGTGTGTGATCCATCTTTGTTGCACAGTAGGCGAATGGTTGAAGAGAGACCATTCAAATAGCTCTGTAGACACCATGTTTAACACAGCACAGTTGGTGTTGTAGACGTTAATGAGTTAACACATCAGTTGATTTGCATAGCAACACTCCAGCTGATGAGCTCTAACTCTTCTTATACTTTCCCACTTTGCATTAAAATAAATTCCATCCTTCTTTGGCTATTGGTATTGCCAGTTAATTTGAGCAAGTATATACTTGAAATTACTTTGTAGGAGTGAAGTGCCTTGCCTTCATTGGTATATCTTGATTTGCAAGAAGTGTGCTCAGTTATGACTGGGGTGAACAGTTTGGACTAAACTGCCAGACATGTTTATATAGCAGTTGTCATCATGCCAAGTGGTAGCACATGCTCTGCTTCTCTTTGAAAAAGCAGTTTCCACGAAGAATACCATATTGTGACTAATGGGTGGTGTGATCCTAGTCATAGGCTCAGTGAAGTAAGACATCTTCATATATCACCTGATATGGCAAGAATAGATGTTATTTCAGTTATTAACTTTATCATTTATTTTATTGGTTTATTGAGCTTGATAATAAGATTTGTATGATTAAGTACTCCAAAAATGACTTGGCATATGTGCAAAAATGATTTGCAAATGTCATTTTACTTCTGTAACTTGAGGACACAGCATTTGGTGACAATCACTATGGGCAAATGTGAAATATTCATCTGCCAAATATGCTCCTGCATGACATTATTGGCACTGATACTTTTTAATATCTGGCAGTACTGAGCAGAACTTTCATTGGTCTTGAATGAATATGTCTTCTGCCTCTTGACTGACTGACCTTAATAAAACGAGTTTATCATCTAGTGAACAATTACACCATAAAAAATGTTTGCTGTGCAATAAAAGACTAGGAGATCCATGTGACCTGGTTCATAAGCCACTGTGATATATGCATGGTACAAGTACAAACAGGAGTGGCCTTAGGTCAACTGGTGCCCTAGGCAAAAGGGCTCCACGGTGCCCCCACCATACCATCTGGTGCCCCCATCCTGGTCTAGCTACACCAAATATATACTGGAAAAGTGCCCCTGCTACAGTGGCGCCCTAGGCGGCCGCCTGGTTGGCCTATGCCTAAGGCTGGCTATGAGTGCAAACAAGTTTATGTTAAAATATTGATGACAATTGTTATGATTTTATGCTTCTTTATTACATTTAGCCAGAAGTATGTGATTCCTTTTTATCTCACCATGGTAAGGAGCAGTTAAGATGATTAGAAGTAATTGGATTGTATCAAAGAGAAACACATGAGTAGAAACTGGGTGGCATTCTAACGCTCTCCTGTAGTCTACAGAGCTTAAGTGACTTTGGGAAAAAAAAAGATAAGTGAGATTTATCCAAAGATATTGAATCAGTTTTGGGAAACATAGATCTAATCACATGTTGCTGTTTCATTTAGCACTGCTTTATGCACAGCATTGATGCCAGACAGGCACTGGATGGAAATATTGAAACTATATTATTGGTCTGCACAAAGTTTGACAAGGATGAAAAATGGAAAGGGTTGATTGCCTAGAACAACCTTTTGATAAGAAATAGGATTTGTCTTCTTTGTTTACAGTAAGTTACATGAGGCAGACATAATGAGTTTTTTTTTTTGGAGAGATGAAGATGACGAAACACTGAAATCAGAGCAGATGCCAAAGTAGCTCCAATTGCAGAGAAGATCAAAATGAACCGATTGCAGTGGTTTGAGCACATTTGCAGGAAAGCTGAAGCTTATTTTGTGAAGAAGATTTGAAAAAGACAGGAAGAATACAACAAGATTCATAGGTTTACAGCAAAGAAATGAATGGACTGTGTGCTATGACAGTCAGTTATGGCACTCGTAGAAAGCAGAACAGTGACACTAAATAAAGAGAGGTGGTGACAGCTGGTACAGCACATCAATCCCATGTAGAAAATAGGAAAATGGAAGTTGTTGATGACGGTGGTAGTGAAGTAAAAAGAAGTTTTGAAAAGAAGTATAAAGAAGTTTGCTGTTCTACTAAACTTTTATATGTTTTAAGACTGAATAACTATTTGTTGATGAAATTAGATAAAATTATTTCTAGTGGACCCCATAACATCATGCCTTGCTACTGCTGTGAAAGCATGGCACTACTCATATGAGTATATACATAATGATGCCTTGTGGATATCTTTGGTGATCTACTCAGCTAAGTACTTTATAAAACAAATGAAGCTCAACCATTCTAACAAAGAACGGGGTAAAGAATATTCTACATAAATAGATTTCACCATATAAATAAAACAAAAAAAAGTAAGTAAAGACAGAAAAAAGTGAATGTAAGAAGTGATGCTCATTCAGAAACCATGTGGCTGAAACACTGGTATGAGTTTATTTGCATAAATCCCATGGGCTTTCACTTCTCAAGACTGAAGGTGTTACAGAGTAAAGACATTAGCTTCACTGGGTCTTTCTTGAAATGTTTGTGCATATGTATATATATATATATATATATATATATATATATATATATATATCTACATATATACATATACATAAAAATGATATAAATATATAGTTACATGGATCTACTTACTTTGGTCAAGCAGCCTGTACATAAATCTCCAAAACATTTATGGCTGAAGATCCACAAATGGAATGTTAACACTTTACCATGCATGTATCGAGAAAGAACCTGTGTGCATGCAATTTTCAAATGTAGTCTTTTGCAGGATGGCATAACACAACTGCTGCTAATTATATATATCAACTTTGAGATCACATAATCCCCAAGGGAAAGGAAGTATTCCCCTACCTGAGGATTGTCAATCTCACATACCTGTCGAACATTTGCCTATATTGACCAAATACAGTCAATCAAACAGATAACTACAAACCTGTATTTAGACCAGATGTAGGGCACCAACATATATATATATATATATATATGTTTATATATATATATATATATATATATATATATATGTTTATATATATATATATATATATATATATATTACTAAGAAAGTTAGACTTGATGTTACTTGGGAATTATGTCGAAGGTTTTCGAGAAATTGTGTGGTACAGCATACATTACAGAGGAGATATGTTAATGCATTCATGCATTTTGTGTTTGTCAGGCTTTGATTTACCATATTGCCCACATCTTCACACTGCAAAGACAAATGATGAGGAATATTATATTTTAAATTGCACTTAAAAATCTGTGACACTGAAACACTGTTAGTTTAATACAAGATGTGTGATTGGTTCGATAACTTTGACAAACACATGTATTAGATAGTGGTAGTGATGTACTTATCACAATCATGGGCACATACAATGTCATAAATATACTGGAACAAAAGCTGCAGTTAGTCATACATGCCCGGAATAGCCATTTATTCTAACCACTCACTGTTCATGCTCTGAGAAAGAGACATTTGCAATGACAACAGCTGTAAGTCATAGAAACTGAATTTAAAAATAAACTGTCATACATCTAGACTAAACAGTAAAAATGATGTCCAGTGGATCAAGGGAGTACAGCATTAACTTTGGCACCTGACTGAGCTATGTATTTGTAGTGGCAATAGAAAAAAATGTACTGCTAAATTTAACCTTTTATCCTAATCCACATGCATAACAACAAGGTGGAAAAGGCAGTCAGTCATTTAAAAAATCCTGTATTGTAGCTGTAATTGTAATGTAGTTTTTAGAAGTTGTGCAACAGCTGATTTTACACATCTCTAGTTCAAAACAACAAAGACATGTTCTTGAATTTCTCTGTATGTGAGACTATGGCAGTGCTACTAATCCCGGTGGTGGACATCTAGGTATACATGGATAAGTGACCGTCCTGCTCTTGGTGTCATCAGTTGACGCTGAAGCAGTGCCCATTAACATTTGAATCACATATTGCAGCATAGGCCATGTTTAGGAATCAAAGCAACCAGGCTATGAAACATTTGTAACTACGCTCCTCAGCATCTGCGTTCAAAGCATTTCTAGCTCAAATTGTGCAGACACACAAAGGTGCTAAGCAGCGGGAATGCACCTGAACATTATAATAAGTTATTCATCATAGGGCGTGGGGATCTCACACATGCATTAGTGCTGAAAGTGTTGCATTTTCTGACCAATAGCCACACCAGTCCACATAGTGCTTTTATTTATTAAATCTAAGGACAGCAGAGACTTCTCTTTTAGATGCACAGTGCATATTTCAAGGGCTTCACTAAGGAAATGCTCACACTGCATCATGTACCACTTGATTTCCTACAGGTGTAGCTTAATAATAAAATTGCCGCTAGCCGAACAATCAAATTTTTGTGCTCTGGCATCCGGACTGAGAGTACCCCCTGGTCTTTATGAGTATTTAGCTTTGGTAAGTATTTGTTTTATTTTATTTCAGTTACACATTAAAGATTGATAGTTAAAGTGACATATTTATGAAAACTTACATCATTCTGATGTGTGTCATATTACTGAATTTGATAGTGTGACTGACAGACATGCATGTATGCAAGAAATCAACATTAAATACAAATATGAAAACTAGTTTACTAATGCTCATTTCTTATGGGGTTCTTGTTTTCATCTGGTTAGTCATACTTTATTTAAAGACAAATTTCACAAATTTCATAATAGTATCCCAAGACATAACTGAACAGTATTCTTTATTTGATTTTTAACAGCCCCCAATGGATTTCTATTTATAACTTTATATGTGCATAAAATACATATTTGTCATCTTCCTAATTTGATTTAGAAGAACATATAATCCAGTTTCTTCAGTATTCTGTTTTTATATCTATCTATCTATCTATCTATCTATATATATATATATATATATATATATATATTTTTTTTTTTTTTACTTTATTATTAAACTACAGATTAAAAGTGTACTTGGATACTACCTGTATACTATTGATAATACACAGAAGCTATACTCCTATATATTCATTACGGAGAGATTTTCTCATGCATTATAGAATATCATAATATTCATTGTAAAAGCATAAAAATAGAGGCCCTGACGAAAACTAACAAAATCTTCAATGGGTTCCTGTTCACTTATTGACAAAACTTTTCTGATGTGCAGTACAATCAATGGAGGAGTTATAAATGGTTTTCTGTTTAATTTTTTTGTTGTCTACTATTGTGCGACCTTGGAGTCTGCATATTTAATTTCAGGGGGTGTGTTGGGTGTCACTCTACATGGAGGGGTGCATGGGGGCTTGACCTCTGAAAGAAAAAATACCTGCAAGTTTCACTGAAACCTGTCTTGTTCCTTTTCAAAAGATAATACAGTACTACATGACAGTGCACTTGATGGAGCAACATGCTTCCACTTAAGCCAAACAATATTCCTAGTTCCATATCTAAGCATTCCACTTTATATATATATATATATATATATATATATATATATATATATAGATAGATATATATATCTATATATATATATATATATATATATATATATATATATGTATATATGTATATATATGGGTCTACTTCAGAATGTCAACCATTCAGAATGCCGACTTTCATATGGCCGACACCATATGATCGACATTCCGAAAGACCGAGATCCTGAAATAGCAACATTTACCTACCTGTAAATACAGTAAAACTGTGTTATCAGGGGGGCAAGCCCCTATGCAGCCCCACACCCCCTGCTACTTAAATATTCTCACTCCAAGATCGCACTACAGTGCAGAAAAGGGGAATCTCCCAGTCCCGCACTGTAGTGGGATCTCTGCTATCATTTGTTGGCCTTTCAAATGTTCGCTCATATGGTGTCAGCCATATGAGTTTCAAACATTTGACAGATCGAACAAATGAAGGACTCCTATATATATATATATATATCTATATATATATATATATATATATATATATATATATACAGATAGATATATGGGTCTATTTCATAAGGTTGAAATTTCATAACGTTGAATTTCATAACATTGAGATCATAACATTGAAAATCCAAAATGCTGAAAACATTGAAAACTCAGAACATTGAAAGTGAGCTTCATAATTTATTTATTTATTTATTTTATTTTACATTTGTTAACCGGGAGAAATCCGACTGGATACATGTCCATTTTCAGCGGAGGCCCAGGGAGAAAAGCTCCGAACAATACAGATAAAAAAAAAAGTAAAAAAAACAGACAAAAATCAAACAAACAATCAAGTGAAGATTCTGTTGTTTACATACTAGATATCATGAGAGATTCAACAAATACACTGTCAAGGATGTGATAGAATAAGAATAAGGTAATGTCATAGTAATATTAGTAACATTTCTATAGGTAATTTCATTTCAAAAAGTCAACTGATAAAAAGAACAAGGAAAAAATCTTGATCATGGGGTAAGAAGTCAGCTATTCCTATGAGAAAACTGGTGGATAAAGGTCTATTATAGGAGAGTTTTTACAGGAGAAAGTACAAGAGGATTTAGGTTTAAATAAAGGAAGGGAATCCATATAACAGCCTGGATATTGTTAGTCAGGAAATGAGCACTGGCATAGCCAGTGCTTCTGGAAGTGGTGAAACAGTTGTTTTTTGAATTGGGGTAGAGAAGTATTAGAAAGAATACTGGTGGGAAGAAAGTTCCAGACTTATCCTACAGCGTTTGTAAAGAGTGCATCACCTCCTGCGTTATAAGCTTTGACCATTTTCAAGAGTGGTTGAAAACTACATTGCACAAGTAAATAAGATCCCCTCCACCTACAATACCTAAATAACAAACACACTTTCTGCTATGTTTATGCAGGGGGCAAGCCCCCATGCATCCCCTACACCCCCCCCCCCCGTAAATTAAATATACCAACTTCAGGATCGCACTACAGTGGAAGAAAAGTTAATTTCCTAACCTCAATGTATGGTGATGTTAGGAAATTAACTTTTTTTCCACTGGGGGGTGCAGGGGGCTTGTGTTTGTTAGTTAGGTGTTGTTACAGGTAGAGAGGATGTTATTTACATATGCATTGTAGTTTTCAATGTTATGAAGCACACTTTCAATGTTCTGAGTTTTCAATGTTTTGGGTTTTTAATGTTTTGGGATTTAGATGTTTTGGTCTCAAAACTTTGAGGTATGTTAAAGAAGCTGGGATACCCAAAACCGTTTGTACAAAACATTATTTCTGAAGAGCCTAGAAAGAGGGAGCAGGACATTTACAACCTGTTACTTGGGTCTGGTGCAGAACGTATCCCTGCTGGGCATCAGATAAGATTGCAAGAACCAAAGGAACAATTTCAAAGGTCCTTGATCCTTCCCTGTAATCTACAGTTCAAAGAGATACAGAGTATTGTGAGGAGAACCTGGAATTTTTTTAAAAGCTGACCAGGAATATTTGAATATTGTAGGTGACAAGCCTTATATCATTTATACACCCCCTGGGATTCCACCTGTGTCCCTGCTGGACAGCGGCATCGGATGCTGACTTGTCAGAACATGGGCTAAATTCTTGGCTAGGCTATAAGGGCTTCAGGGCCAATTGCCTAGTAACTTCTTATGTCCCTATGATTGTATAAAAAGTACACCATATTAAGATATTATTAGAACTTATCTATTTAGAGAAGAAAAGGGTGTATGGTAAAGTGTGGAATCTGCTCTCAGTGTAAATTTATAGCAGAAGGGGAGAGATTCAAGATACCAGGACTGGGTTACATTGTTATTGAAAGGGAGTGGTATACATGGCCAAGTGCCAATTATATGACAGTTATTGCATAGGGAAAACTAATAGAGCATTTATGAATAGGCTTTATCAGCATCAATACGATATACAGAGAATGAAAACAACGCAGACCCTAGGCATAATTTTAAATATTGTGTTATTGATCATGTTGGCCTAGGTTCCAGAGGGGGTCTGAGAGATAATTATTTAGAGTACAAAGAACTTAAATGACAGATTAGATGCAATGTCACAGAACCATCGGGTCTAAATGAGAATGTTTCCCTAGTCACCATCTTAAGGCTGAAATCTGCCTATTATTTATTATTATTTTTAGTGAGATTAACCTTTACACAGGAACTTGAACAATCATTTCCACAATAATAGTATATCATGTGTTCTGTTTTATGATAGACGTATTTCTGTGTTGTTACGATTATGTTTTTATGATTATTATTTTTTCATTTTTCCTCATTGTTATTTTGAATTACAATGTGCCTACATATATTTACACACAATTGTGAATTTTTTGTATATGGACATGGCTGTTTTGTTTAGGACACAGGTTTTGTGTGTGTGTGTGTGTGTGTGTGTGTGTGTGTGTGTGTGTGGGGGGGGGGTTATTCACGGTTTTACAAAGTTAGAAAAAAATAGAAAAATTAAACTGTGAAGGAATTGTACTCTGTCAGTTCTATTCTGCTAGCTAATCTTGTTCAATTATTAGAGTTTTAGAGGCTTAGTGTGTTTTGCACACTAATAACATGTGCTTTAGAGTTTTTACTTAAAAGTATTTGAGCTATGCAAAACATTGATTGTATTTTTATGACTTAATAATGTATACGTTTTTTCAAAAAAATTGTAACCGGATCTTTAAATTTCAGACGGAGCACACTAATCAACTAGCTTCTTTGTTAACTTGACATGTAACTTGTTACTTGTATTTAAAGAGTTGTGTGCACAATAGCAGTTTTGATTTCTGATGAATTCCATGTAACTCGGACAAAAGTGCTCATTGCTGTGGAATAAAATAATCTCGGCTTCACTTTTGCCTCCTTCTGTTGAATTCTTGGTAAGCTTACTTTATCATTTGTTACCAAATCTGGAAGAGCAATTAAGAGCATATTAATAGTTATCTAAGTTAAAAATATTTATAATATACTATTTTTTTGTGTATGTGTGTGTTCCTACACATGCATGCATACATACATACAAATAAGGGCTGGTATATATTAGGCATGGGAAGAAATTGTGATAACTGGTGTAGCTATGCAGCTACAGTCGTTTCTAATGCTAGAGTTATTTGCATGAGTGTTAAGAGATCCAATTTCTTAAAAAGGGCTTTGCCTTTTTGTCTGCAATGATGTCTTAAGCAGGGGTATGCAGTATGCATTAAGATATACGCATATATATATATATATATATATATATATATATATATATATATATATATATATATTTTGACAAATAGAAAATATTTTTTTCAAGTATGTTCAGATGCTATATAGTTTATTGATTTGGTTATCTAGATTTCAGAAACTTGATAAATCTCTATAAATATAAAGATTAGTTATATAAATCAAGAAACACTATCAAAAGTGATAATTCATGTTGTTTGCTGGTTATCTTAAGCCCTTACGGTTCTGATTTTTCTATGCCAGCGTCTGTAGGTAAAATATAACAAGAGGATGGGAGAGCAATAGAACCCAGTGAAGGTCAGCTGAAAAGCAAGGCTGGTGTTTGTAGTCCTAGCCAATTGCTGTGCATAGTGGCAATCTGTGAGTAATGGTGCTCCAGAGATATGCAAATGTAGTCAGTGTATTTGATTCATGCTAACTATGGAAACATTCAGACGTGTTGCTAAGCATGCCTATTTAAAGGAAAGCCATCAGCAGTTAAAGTGTTAAGGGGAGACATATTACATGGATAAGGCACCTTATACATTGGTATATTACTGCAATTCATACAGATAAATGTAAAAGCTTGCAAAAGACCCCAAACTGAAATGAATATGTTTAACAGCACCATATTTACTTGGGATAAGTGACGTTACAATGTAAATTATTTAGGAAACTGCAGACTTTCTAAAGTAACAGAAATAATATAAATATAGAAAATTGTTATGAAATCATTCAACATGAGGTAAGATTATTGAGTTCACTTGAAGAGATGTTTGTTTTATTCATATGATGGGCATATTACAATGGCTTTGGTGAATATCATGTGCAAATGGGAAACCGTTACAGCAGCAGTGGACATGATTAGTGATTACTAAGAAAAATGTACTTTGGTGTCTTTTAGTGATTGTGCATACGTGCTAGAAGTTCTGTAGTGGTCTTTAGTGGGAAATTTCTGAATGTCACCTGACAGTATTATATGATTACAAAAATGTGCTAGAGGCAAATGAAAGGAAGGACCTGTATTATCAATGTATTCAAGACTGTGCAAGCATTGCTTCAGCACACCCTTACTTGGCTAGATGCTACATGTTGTGTCGCATAAAGTTTTACTGAAGATGACAGGTGCTGTTTTATGATTGTGCAAAATGTGGCATCTTCTGTGCAGTAATGGTACAGACTAAGGGACCAAGGCATAGAAAGGACAACATAAAACATTTTACAGGATCAGCAAAATCTACATTGATTGCAAAGTACATTTAATAGCCGCACCAGCGCTATTTACAATGGATTTGTGTATGGCGTGGATATTTTGCCATGAATCAATAGTGGGCCAACGAACATTTCATTAGCATGCACACCTTTACAAAATTTGCCATTTACTTCTCATTACGCTAATTTGCTTACAATGATTTGTGGCCATCATGCATTAACATAAATGGCCTCAATGAATTGTGGTCTAGCTACGCTATTTCATGGACAGTGCTGAAACCTTTAATGTATTCACACAACAATTATAAATAACACTTTGTGAGCCCTTGGGAATGTTTGTTATTAATTTTTGTTCGAGTCTGACTACACTGTAGATTCTTTAAATGCCACTTATAATGATTTTATTTGTTTATTTATTTGCTTCTTTGTTTGTTTACTTCTTTTGTTAAGTCATTGAGCAGGGTGACTTAAACTAACCTTTTAATCCATTACCTTTACCAAAAACATAAACATATGAAAGCTCACACAATATTGATTGACGGCAACAATTAAAGGGGAGTTATACATGTTATCAAGATGAACTGCACAATGACAGTCCAATATAAATGCATCCAATAATAGATAAGAAGTATGTCAGAGAATGAACATTTAACTGTGCAAGTAGTCAGGATCTGTTTATAGCCATGCAGGTTGCAAAAAAGGAGTACATAACCTGTACCTGTGACATAGAGGAATAAAGTCCTGAGTACTACCAAATTAACCCAAATTGTCTACTAGTTATGGCACTTGACAGCACTAGTAGTTGGGTTTTGTGGTACCAAGGGGAGGAATTAGGCCATAAAGTCAAAAACTGCTCTAACTGTTCTCATTGCTGGGATGCCACCTAGTACAGAGTGTACATTCATGACTTGGTTGCATATACTACACAATAGTTATAGCTTTCACACATCTATTGGTACCTAGTATATACAGCTCATAAGACTCACAGACATCAATAGGACACTGAGTATTAGCTAGACTGCAAGTTCATTCTCAAAATGTAAGAATTGGAAAACAGATGTCAGTACCTAGTATATACAGCTCATAAAACTCACATACATCAGTAGAACACTGAGTATTAACTAGATTGTAAGTACTTACAATATAAATATTAGCAAACAGACATTAGTACCTAGTATATAAAGTTCATAAGACTCACAGACATCAACAGAAGATTCAATATTACCTACAGTGTAAGTACTTACTCACAATGTAAGTATTAGTAAACAGACAGCAGATGAGGCATATGCATATTCTATTCAAAGAGTTAAAGTCACTTGAGAACTGTAACCAGTAGATTACTACAATAAAACCATGAGAATTTAATGATATATGTTTGATATGACTGCATGAGGTGAGAAATTAGTAATAGGGCTGGTAAAATGGCAGTACTGTTTTACAGATATGTATGATTTGGCAGGGACTGCAAATTATAGACAAGATGAAACTGGTGTTATTACAAGGGCGGGACCATTTTCTTGAATGGTACATCTCAAAAGAGTTTGTAAAATTGCAGATAAGATAAGATATTTCTGTTGTGTGCTGGGATATGCTTTCACTATTTAATAACATATACAGCACATGGACAGTCTAACATTGTTTTTTTTTTTTTTTTGTTGAGTGAGCAATAGGTGTTGGTTTAGTGAGTATAGTTTATGGCTGAGGAGGCTTTAGGAAGCTGTAATACAAGGAAATGCCATATTATTAGTTAGTATTAGATAGTTCCGCTCAGTTAAGGGAGTAAAATGACACCCAGTGATTGATATGTTTGGTTAATATGGTTGCTTGCAGACCTTTATTATAAGATCGTTCCATTTCAGCTACTGTAGGTAAATGAAAATTGATGATCCATGCAGCAGACTATGGAGTAGATAGGTCTAAGCTATAGTCTTATGAGCATATTCTGTTAGAAAGTATGTCAATTTAAGAACTGTTGAATTTATGGCTAGCTTTTAAATTGTACATTGTATGTGTTGATTAAATCTTAATCTATTCCCTAATACTGTTCCCCATAATTTTATATTTTATACTTAGTTCCAGTGTTATTGGCTAATAACGTTGTTATGTCAGAAGAATTTAAATGTTAGGTTGGAGGTGAAAATAGCAATAGTTTACTTTAGCACTGGGATATGGTAGCATTTTGAGATATACGTGTATTTAGTGTTTGATGGATTCTACTTTCTTAAATACTGTTTCTTTCAATGTAGCATTAAGTTTTTTATCACTTTTATAGCAAATCCAAATATCATCCATTGTCACATAATACACATACTTATCAGTGTTTGTGTGTGTTTGAGTGTACACATATAAACATCCATACAGACACTTGCCTGTGCAATTCTGCACAAATCTAAAATAACTGAAGAAGTGAGCTGTTTCGTTGTTAAAGAAATGACCCCCACTACCCTGGAAATTAGTACCTCTTAAATTAAAACTAATAAAGTGGATTGAATTTAGAGACTGAAAATATTTAAATAATATAATATGTTTTAATGCTATTTAAAAGGCACAATCAAATAATAAAAATAATTCCAGTGCTTATAAAACAGCCAATTACAATGGAAGTTGAGTTTCTCTAATATATGTTGCAAAAAATTTGCAACATGAACTTAAGACTGACACAACTTTGTAAGATAAAGGTGAATTACAATTATTGCTTGGTTTATGAATGACTAATAGAGCTGCTATTTTACTAAATGATGGCAGCCCTACCTGCAGTACTTCATTTACCCTTGTCCCAATAATGCCTAGATCTGGTCTTGCAAGTGGGCCTATATATTTCTGTCTGTACAATATCCAGTCCTCATGATTTCTCTTTACATAGCATTTTTTTTATGTGGATTCATTGAGTTCATCTTTAGCTAGCTGAATTGATAATGCCCAGATACTCAGTTTCTGTAAGTTCCAGACATGGGTAAGGTTGAGCAATCAGTACAGTTTTTAGGCAGTATACCAGATGTATTACAGAGGAGTCTATATTTTGTTGCAGAAATGGCATAAGAACGGATACCATTTCAGTGACAAATAAACATCAAACTCTATAATCAATGTAAGCGCAGGTCAAAAAATCAGTAGACAAACAAGGCACAACACACAGTTTAAAACAATTCAAATAGGGGGCTTCACCCCCCACCCCCTAAAAGTGGGGGCAGTGCCCTCCACATACCCCAACTAAATATACCAACTCAGAGATCACACTACAGTGGGGGTAAAGGGCAATGTCACAACAATGGCCAAACAATTTATTTCCCTAGGAAAAAAAACACTGACCTGGGCTTTTGCTGTATGTAGAGTTTGCTGTTTATTTTGCGCTGAAACAGCATTTGTCCTTATGCCATTTTTGGCAACATAATACAGACACTTACAGAGATATTGTAGGGGAAGCAATAACTGAAAAAATATTTGGAAGAAATGAGCAAATGACTTCTGATAGACTTCAAGTGAATATGAATTAGATTCTGTATTAACTGTATCTTCATTTGAAAATATACTGGCTTCTTGGATTTTTAACTTCATTTGATATAGTTATTTAAATAAGAAAGAGCAATGTCTATATCTTTAATATATCACTCATTTACATTTGAGCTTCAGCAACAGCATGTTGTCTTTGAAGTTGTATTTATCAGTCTGTTTTCATATCATATTCTCTACTAGATGCTTATATTATATGAAGAATTGTATGAAAGGTTGGGCACTAAGGAGGGAGAAAAGGGCCTGTACCAACTGGCTAGACAGAGGGACTGAGCTAATAAAGATGTGCAGCAGGTAAGGGTGATAAAGGATGATGAAGAAAATGTACTCACAAGCAAGGATAGTGTGTTGAGCATGTGAAAAGAGTACTTTGAGGGGCTGATGGATGAAGAGAATGAGAGGGAGAGAAGGTTGGATGATGTAGGGATAGTGAATCATGGAGTGCAGCGGATTAGCAAGGAGGAAGTAAGAATAGCTATGAAGAGGATGAAGAATATAAAGGCTGTTGGTCCAGATGACATACCTGTGGAAGCATGGAGGTGTTTAGGTGAGATGGCAGTGGAGTTTTTAACTAGATTGTTTAATGAAATCTTAGAAAGTGAGAGGATGCCTGAGGAATGGAGTAAAAGTGTTTGGGTACCGATTTTTGAGAATAAGGGTGATGTGCAGAGCTGTAGTAACTACAGAGTGATTAAATTGATCAGTCACAGCATGAAGTTATGGGAAAGAGTAGTGGAAGCTAGGTTAAGAAGGGAGGTGATGATTACTGATCAGTATAGTTTCATGCCAGGAAAGAGCATTACAGATGCAATGTTTGCTCTGAGAGTGTTGATGGAGAAGAACAGAGAAGGTCAGAAGAAGTTGCATTGTGTCTTTGTGGACTTAGAGAAAGCATATGACAGGGTGCCTAAAGAGGAGTTGTGGTATTGTATGAGGAAGTCGGGAGTGTCAGAGAAGTATGTAAGAGTGGTATAGGATATGTACAAGGGTAGTGTAACAGCAGTGAGGCCTGCGGTGGGAGTGATGCATGTGTTTAAGGTGGAGGTGGGATTATATCAAGGATCAGCTCTGAGCCCTTTCTTATTTGCAATGGTGATGGACAGGTTGACAGAAGATATCAGACAGGAGTCCCCGTGGACTATGATGTTTGTAGATGACATTGTGATCTGTAGTGAGAGTAGGGAACAGGCTGAGGAGACTCTGGAGAGGTGGAGATATGCTCTAGAGAGGAGAGGATGCAGGGAGTAGAGGTGGTGAAGGTGGATGAGTTTAAATACTTGGGATTTCCACTGGGTGTGGAGAGGGTGGACAGGATTAGGAATAAGTATATTAGAGGGTCAGCCCAGTTTGGAAGGTTTGGAGTCAAAGCCAGAAAGGCAAGATTACATTGGTTTGGACATGTGCTGAGGAGGGACGCAGAGTATATTGGGAAAAAGATGCTAAAGATGAAGCTGCCAGATAACAGGAAAAAAGGAAGGCCTAAGATAAGGTTTATGGATGTGGTGAGAGAGGACATGCAGGTGGTTGGTGTGACAGAGCAAGATGCAGAGGACAGGAAGAAATGGAAACAGATGATCCACTGTGGTGACCTCTAATGGGAGCAGCCAAAAGAAGAAGAAGAAGAAGAAGAATAAAAAGCTTATATTATTGTTTTGAAGTGAGCCTCTATAGAGAGGTTTTGCTGAGCCATTTTATCAAGGAGAAATTAAGGAAATGCATCTGTGACATATTCATGGAATGTTTGCACTTAGAGTATATATATATATATATATATATATATATATATATATATATATATATATATATAATAAAATTAAAGTTAAATTATTCTATACATAATTAAACAGATATATCCAGGAAAATTAAAATTAGAAATCACATCTATTAAATAAATATAAATGGTATACAATACATACACTATAAAAATCCTTCATCAAATAGAGTAAAATGCAGCATGTTCACTAATAAGAAAGAAGAATATTTCAAAAAAATTGCTGATCATAGACAATAAAAATATACTTAATGGAATACAATTATCACACTATATTTATACAAAGTGTGTATGTGTGTGTGTGTGTGTGTGTGTGTGCGTGTGTGTGTGTGTGTGTGTATAGAAAGACCAGAATCCCAAACATTATTATTTTTGTGAGATGAAAATAATGAAAGTTAAAATCCCAAACCACAAACTTTTCTAAGGGCAAGTAAACACTTGCCCAAAACCCAAAACTACAAAGTACACACTGAACAATCAGAAACCCAAATAGGTGGGGGGGCTGCACCCCCCCCACCACACACATATATATATATATATATATATATATATATATATACATATATATATATATATATATATATATATAGGGTCTATGTTAAATATTCGAACATCCAAAATGTCAAACGTTACATGGTCGAGACCAAATGTTCGACATTTGGATGTTCGTATATTAAATAAAAAAAAGAAACAAAAACACACCTTAACAGTGTGAGTAGGGGGCAATCCCCCCTGCACCCTCCCATGTGAGAGGATGCAACCCCCACACCCCCTACTTAAATATATCAGCTCCGAGAATGCACTTCAGTGCAAAAAAGGAAAATTCTCCCTATCTGCACCATACGGTGCCATTTAAAGTCAATCTTCGAACACTTGAAATTTCGAACGTTTGGTCTCGACCATGTAACGCTCAAAATTTTAAACGTTTGAAGAACTGACATAGACCCTAAACACACACACACATATATATATATATATATATGTATATGTATATATATATATATATATATATATATATATGCATCTTTGATCTTATAGTCTCGACACAAACTAGTCTTATTTCTACACTTGTCTAAAGCCTTCAACACAGTTTGTGACAGGAAACTTCTGCTTTGAATTTCTTCATTAGGTCTCTCTCTTCCCAACCTGCTATGGTTCAAAAGCTACCTGCTAATGTGTATTAATCAGTAAAATGGCACTCTACCCTCTATCCGTACCTCCCGGTCACCACCGGTGTACCATAAGGTGCTTTCCTTGGTCCCCTTCATTTTAACATTCTCACCAACACCCTCCACACATCCACTCAACAGTCCTTTGTAGTACAGTATGCAGCAGACTCCACACTCATTTACACACATGACAACATGGCACACCTCCAAAAATTACTTCAGGAAGTTTTAACAACTGAAACAAGTGGTGAACCCTAAAAAAAACTACTACTTTTTCTCTACAAATCCCTCTCTCATGAAAAAAAAATTCAGAGCCCTCTGTCTTGATAATGCAACCATTGACGTCAGTTATATCAAATTATTAGGTATGATAGTGGATGATAATCTTACATTCAACCGACTTATACAAAATTACATAAGAAAGCCTCATCAGGAATTAGGGATTTTTTATAGAGCTGAAACCTTTCTCACCAATTTAATGAAATCTACAATTGCCACTACTTATCTTCTCCCTGCATTTCTTTATGGTGCTCCCATCCTTAAAAAACAATCCCATTCTTACTAACCTTCAGGCAGACCAAAAATCAAAACTTGAACAATGCTATAGCAAAGTTGCTAAATTTGCAGTAAATACCCCTATCTGAATACACCAATGTATAGCAATAAAATGCCTAAATCTGTTAAAGTTATCCTATCAACTGACATATACACAGTTATTTACCACTTGTGAAATTATCCAGAATCCATGTCTTTGTCCAGCACTAAATAACATTCAACATGTTCCCAATGACCAAAAACTCCTACCTGTCCACAAACCTATCAAATCTGCTGGGCATTGTCTGTACTCGTACCAAGTTGCTAAGGCCTGGTAGTCCTTATCTGTACCCATCATTTCAATACCCTCCCTCCCATTCTTGAAAACCATTTGCACAGACTTCCTAGCCAAAAGCTGGATCTGTTCTTGCTCAACACCAGGACAAAGTATATCCCTAAATGTGAACATATACCTATACCTATTCTTACCGTATAGCTCCTTAACCTACCTTCTTCACTCATTTCCTTACTTTTTGCAATTTCTTCCCCTAGCTTTCTCTCTAAATATACCATAATCCTGCTTTTCTCTCACTTTGTATTCCAACTCATGTTTGTATTATATTAACTTACCTTGAATTTCTCAATAAACATGCAAAAATTTCTCTAATTATTAAATCATTAACATACACCCAGTGTTCTATTCTTAACCAATGTTTTCATACTCTGTCTAATTTGGTATAACTGTTTAAACTGTCGTTGTTTGTAGTATTATTTTTAAAGACTGTAAAATGATTGTTCTTAAAATGTTTTGTAATACCTTGGAGCTTTTTCTAGATGGGCCTCCACTGGAAATGGGCTCTTGCCCAGTCAGACCTTTCCAGGAATCAAATGTCAATAAATAAATCAATATCTATTGATATTTATATTTATCCCTTCATTTGGTCATGCTATAATGTTCCACCTTAAGGTGGGAATTGTCAACAATACTTTCAATATTTCTGCCCCTCCAGGGTTAACCCTAACTTGTCTTTGAGCCGATATAAGCCAACCAGTAGCTTTAACTTCATGCTTATAATACCCTTCACATTATTACTCTTTTTAGTAACTTGAATTATTATAGGTTTAATGGTGTATACTAGGGTAAAACCACTAGGGCCCTTGTTAGCTTAGCCATGCAACCCAAATGTGACCCACAAATTTAATTTATATATGAGATGAAATACTGACTGCCTCTGTCCATCAAAGACATAAGCACCAAATCAGAGTGAATTTCCGATTACCTATCCATTGGTCCAAGATGTGCTTAAATAGGGATAGGGAGGAACTCTGCTTCACATGGATGGGGAGCCTGTTCCAGAGAATGGGAATTCTCTGAGAAACATCTGTTTTTCCAAGTTGTCCTTTTTATGTTGCAGAAAAATGTAGGTCATTTAATCTAGAAGTTCTAATTCTATCTGCTTATAAATGTGCAAATGATTCTTCAAAAAAGGTCCAGAGATGCACTGTATGCCAAGCAAAGATTACCTCTAAGAAGTCAGTATGTTATTGAGCAAAGAGACAAAGCTTTGAGGCAATCACTGTGGGCCATTGTGTTTACTTCGTGTATTCTTTTGGTAAGGAACTTTTGTGGATGTTCCAATTGCTACATATGCCTGGTCAGGTGCATACTGATGGGACCATTATGCTCTTTGATGGGTCTTATCAAGGCTAAGTACAGTGGTACCTAGATGGCATGCCTTTGCTTAGAAGTTGAGTAACATAAAATTATTTTCTTACTACCTTGGATACGTTAGTCAAAGTCTAAGTTCATATCCACATAAGATCCCAGATCCCTGACTACTGAATCAACTTACAGAGGTGTTTTATTGATGATGTAGTTACATGAAGTGGACGACTTCTCAAAAAAAGTGCTATAATGCATTTCTTGGTATTGAGTTTTAAGCCACATCCTAGGCACCCAGCATTTCTCTGTGTTGGACCTTCCTGAAGGGTGTTCTGATCTTGGGGGGATTCAATGACTGCTCCCAATTTGCAATCATCTGCAAACTTGGTTAATTAGAGGCCTTTGATATTGGCTTTGTGGAGGTGGCCTCCCTGATTCTAACCTCATGGGCCCTATCACTGAGCCAGCTAAGTATCCAACATGTTATAAATAGGTTTATACCTAGTTCTGTAAGCTGGTTGTCAGTGCTAGAGTGAAGTACTGTATCAAATGCTTTTGCCAGATTTAGGTAGGCAGTATGCACAGTTCCCCCCATACATTGCTTTTGTGTTCTTTACAAAGAAGTCCACCAGATTCAGTAAGCATGACCTTCCTTTGACAAATCCAAACTGGGATGGATCCAGTGTCTAGAGGTCTCCTAAGCACTTGTTAATAATTTCCTTTATAATTCTTTCCATGGCTTTACAAATAAGTCTAGTCAGACTAATGGCTTTGTAATTTCCAGTATCTGTTTAAAATCCTCCCTTATGAAGGGGGGATGACAGTTGTAGTCCTTCAATCAAGTGGCATAAAGCCTGTTTTAAGACTATAGTTAAATAATGACTGAAGGGGTCTTGATATATCATCTTTTAGGCTGTTCAGGAGGCAGCGTTTTTGGCTTTAGCACTATTATATTTTACATGTCTCTTGTTATGTATTTCATTAAGTTCTTTGAGTATCAGCTCAAGTTTAAGAAATGGTCCCAAACAATGTATCTCTTTCTAGCAGGCTTTTTGACAGAAATGCTTTCAAATTAATACTTTTCTTTTTTTTTTTAATGAGTGACATTCTGTTACCATCAACACTGATTATGGCAAGATGGAGAGAACCATTATGAAATTTCATCAGGAAATATTTCTTGCCTTATCCCCCTCTGGCATGAGGGTAGACAGGTGTTTTCCATTCTTGCATAAATTCTTTGCTTATTTATCATGGTTCTCCTCAGTGGACCCTGTTTGGCAGCTGTTCCAAAAATGTTATTTATTAACCTTCAGGTGTCAGCACTGACAATGACAGTTGTATCAGCACTGGATGTGAGCTCAGTTTTGGGCCAATGACTGTTGGAATTATTGCATTCCATATTTAACAGTGCCATCAAAATTGACAGCTGTGGTACTGATGTATTTCGTGCTTGGATTTACTGTAATCCTGGAGTTTCTCAAGGTTTTTGCTGATTCTGGCAAGGTCAGCCTTTCAATGCTCAGCCTCAAGACTCAGTGTAGATGGGCCTATCAGTGGCTTTATAAGGATCCAAATTATTAGTGTGAGAATTTCTGCTAGTTTTCACTTTATCAACAGTCATATCAATGGGCGTTGTCTTCAGGCAGATGGGGTACTGCTATCATCCCCAAGCACAACATTGTCATTGTTCTCAGCATCAGCAGTGCACACATTTACATTTGCTGCCATTGGTGTCTATTCTGACATCAGCCATTTTCTCTGACAGAGAAATTTCAATGCCATCTTCATTATTACCATCTTGGGGAGTCCAGTGTGAATTCTTTGAAATTATGCAGAGGAAGGGATGACCCACAGATCCCATTTTCTCTTAGTAATATATCCAGAAACAGGCCTCTTATACCCTTTTGCAGGCCTTCTAGATGTTCCATCCTGTGAATACCATAGCATGCTTAGTAGTCTATACTACAGATGTAAACAATGTGGTGGTAAGAGCCGTGAAGACACCAAACAAGATTGTCTGACCTCCCAAGTTTTGGACATTCTGGATTGAGACTCCCAACCTTCACCTTATTTCTGTTGTGCTTCAGCTCTGTACTGTCCTGTTCATCAGCCTTCCACAAAAAGTCCAGAGTAATGGAGATGGTTGTGGACATGTTCACGTGCCTATAAATTCAGTATAAAGGTAGTAAACTAGTACACATGATTCTTCCAGGCAGAGATCACTGAGGAAATATCCAACTCACTGTAGGGGCTGATCCTTCTTCATTGGTCCAACAGTCTAGTCTCTGAGACCTTTTCTAACTGTCCCACCATGGGTGCAGCCTGGGTGTCATCTCTACCTCCACTTGGATAAGTGGCCCAGCCATTGTGCATGACAAGTAGATTCAGATTGTAATACCAAGAGACTGCACTATTCCCTTCTGCTCCTCTAAATAGCTTCCTTTTCTATTAATGACAGATGTCCCACCCCCATCAAAAGAGTGCAAGGGAAAAGCGGCAATGAAACTTATTAACAAAAAAACTATCCAGGAAGTACCACCTGACCAAGAAGGATCCAGCTACTACTTCCAATCCATCTGAGTTCCAAACAAAGGACAAAAGATCTCGGAATGATTCTGGATTTAAATGACATAAATTAATTTCTCCTAAATGAACTTTCCAGATGGCCATGGTGCAATCTGTCCTTCCTTGTCTACAGAAATGAGACTGACTGTCCTGTTTGGACCTCATAGTCACCTACCTACACATCAGGATCACCAATAAGTTCAATAAGCTTCTACAGGATATAAACACTTTGGTCACAGACCCTCCATTCAAACTTTCTTCAGGTCCATGAGTATTTACATATGCATGTACATAGCTGAAGTAAACCAGATGCTGTAAGGGGTAAAGGAGTTTCCATCCCTTGATGTCTGGATCTTTGCTGCACCAACTTTAGACAAACTTAATGCAGTTCTGGTGTCTCTGCTGAGTCCATTTCAGTTTTTGTGAATAACAATGAATGCTGTAATGTCCCAGAAGGTGTCCTTATTCCTCACAAATACTAACATTTCTAGGATGCACCTTAGACACTGTGTTCTTCAAGGAAAATCTTCCATCAAACAAGAGTTGTCCTCTGCAAACATATGTACCATGTTCTTCATTCACATCTTGTCACAGCAGTTTTCTGCTTTAGACACTTGTCTTCCAGTAGACTCCCAAAGTATGATGGTCTCAGTCACTAGATCCCATGTCTCATCAGGTTTTAGACTTTGTACTGTTAATTGTTGCTTATAGTTTTTCAGATCTCTCCTGAAAGTGTTTTCCCCACCTCCCCCTATTTTCTGCTGTGTCTTCAGTTGGTATAACTGTTTTTTACAGCTTGTGTGTTATCTAACTCAAGGATCACTTGCATAAAATTAGACCTGTTAGTAACAGCCTGCATTTCATTGCTGGAACCTGTGTTCTGAGAGACTGCTTTTCAATCTGTCTGGAAATATATAGAGTTGAGTATATTTTTTTGGTTTTAGAGTTTGTACTGTTAATTGTTGCTTATGGTTTTTCAGGTCTGTGCTGAAAGTGCTTTGTCTCACCCACCCTCCCTATTTTTGGCTCATAGTTTAAATTTGGTGGCTTTTGCAGTTGCCTGCCCCACTGTAGATTTGATCTGTGACACTCCCCCAGTGCCATCTCTTTACCACATTCTACCTAATAAGTTCCTTCTGCACTTGCTTTTATTTCTTTTTAATTTAATTGTATTTTTTAAACTGTTTGGTCTAATATTGCTACATACTCAAGTGTGCTAGCTTGCACTGCATGTGAATTGTTTTTACTGCTGTTTTAGCTACTTTTCTGTTAAAAAAAAAATACTGCAAGCCTGTTTCCTACCTTTCCTGTAACTAGTGTACTTCAGATACAGACTTGCTGTATCCAGGACTGTATGTAAGCTTCTGAGCCTCCCAAGTCTTTCCGTGCTGGAGGGAAGCCTTCTAGCTTATCAGTGGGAGTGGTAAGCACTAGGTAACCTGTCTACCACATAAGGAGTGGATCTAGCCCAGAAATTGTAGTTATTGGCCGTTTGGGCAATCTTTTCCATCTCTCTCAACTTTTTGATTTGAAAGCTTGCATTTACACTCGTTTCTGTCCTCTAACTCGTCTAGTGCAGATACAGATTCTTAGTTTAAGCACTTAAATTTGCTTATTCATGCTCAGCACTTGTTCAGAACTTGTCAGCACTAAATAAGCTACTAATTACTATAGCACTCAACCTTCCTCATTACCTAGAATAAAACATTTTTTATACTTACTTTTCTCACTTGCTTAGAGAAAAAACAGCTCTTGTACTCACTTTCCTCACTTATCTAGAGGAAAATAGTTTTTTATTCAGGCATGTACAAGAGTCAGCTCTCAGTGTTCTCTCCTGTCTATCTGATGAATCTGGGCATCTTGGGGCAATGTTGAAATTGCCTTATGTACACAGACAACCCTCTCCTCCTACCACCCAACACTACAACTTGTGAGAGATGCACTTATCTAGCCAAACTGGAGGTAAAGCTCTCTCCAACCAAGACTGAACTTGACAGTCAGGAGGAGAAGGTAAACATTTGCACCACACCACACTCATCACATAGTCTCACTAAATCTACACCACCAAAATCCACACATAGTAACACAAAAACATTTGCGGAGGCTCTCAATAATAATCTGTCTAAGTAACAGAGACATCCAAAGCAGAAACGCAAGCAACCTCCATCCCCCAACACAACCCAAATGACACTTAGCCTACAGACTCAGTGTGCCACTCAAGCACAGCCAATAAAGCAAAACAATGTACCCAACACACTAATCATATGTGACGCTATAGTCAGGCACACTGATGTCCCACTCACCAGGCTAAACAAGTAGAAGGTTACTGTCAGCTGCCTGTTGGGTGCCAGAATCCGCCACATAACCCACGCTCTCAGGTCACTCCACAACAAGTACAAATATGACTCTGTCATTGTCCATGTTTGTGTGAATGACATGAGATGTACCTCCCTGGAGTACATGAAAAGAGACATGGAAGAGCTCTCCGATCTTGTAGCCCAGGCAGGTATGACCCTAGCCCTGAGTAGCATTCTGCCATCGCCCAGAATGATACTGCAGTACAAGGACAAAATTATTGACTTCAACAATTGGCTAAGCTTCTGGTGTCAATCTAAGGGGATCCAGTATCTGTCTGCTTGGGATGACATGGTCGACAGACCACGATGCTTTGCCAGAGTTGGCCAGCACCTGTCGCCCCTGGGATTTCGGATACTGGCTAAGGCTCTTACTGCCCCTATAGTGTCTTTTTTAGGTAAGATTCAAATGACAAATTCACCACTGTAACAGGAACAGGCAAGCAAACACTGAGGGTAATGCTATTCAATGCTAGAAGTCTAAATCTCAAAATGCACTAACTCAAGGCACTCCTTAAAATGGAGAACATCGATATCTGTGCAGTGACTGAGACCTGATTCAAGGCTCCACTGAGCACCCCTGCACTACCAGGCTATAACTCATACCACACTTTTCGGCCATGTAACCTGGACTGAAACACCAAAGGTGGAGGTGTGTCCATATTCATTAAGGATATCCACACCTCCAGGCTAGTTGCTCAGCATAATGCATCCAAGGTTATCCAAGTGCAACTAACTCTGGGCAAAACTCCAATCCAAATTGTAGCTTGCAACAGATCCCCCACCATGCCTCAGGATTCCCACTCATCTTTTCTTGATGTACTGGAAAATATTAGGGTTCAATCAAACATCCTAATAATGGGTGACATAAACTACCCTGCCATTAACTGGGAAAACTACTCATGTACCAACTCCTTAACTCAACGCTTTCTGGATTTCCTAAACTCCAATGCCCTGGATCAACTTATCCACACCCCACCAGGGGCAAAAATATCCTAGACCTAGTCATTACTAACATTTCCACACCAAAAGTCAACTTCTCGTTGGTCCGATCCGACCATAAGCTAATCATCCTTGATATCCCCATCCCTCCCCACCCCCCATTAAGGAAACCACGGTAAAAATTTTCTCCAAAGCCAACTTCATGCATCTTAAGACAGAAGTGGTGAACTTCATGATAAGCACTTACACGAGTGCATGGATCGTGCTATCCCAAACAGAACCAAGATGCTATCCTCCAAAAAAAGGAAGCCAATCTGGTGGTCCCCTGCCATAAACAAACTGTACAACAGAAGGAAGAAACTGTTGCAAAAGAGAGTAAAATCCCATGAGTGGAGGAGCTCCCTGGTCAGCATCAGTAAGAATCTGAGATCCCTTATAAGATCCTCCAAGGCTAACTATGAAAACAAAATCGCCATTAATTCTATGGACAACCACAAAGCATTCTATAGCTATGTCAAGAATCTCGATGGCAACACCCAGATCTGCTCTGAGTTACAGCACAATGGCACAAAAAGTACAGAACCAACTGATATTGCTAACATCCTGGCAGATAGGCTCAGTGCTAACTTTACCACCCCACCCCCTAAAGGGCCCATATCTATACAGGAAGAATGCAGAGTACCTATAATCACAACTACGCAGGTAAAAGCTGCACTCTCTAAAGCCAAAAACACAGCATCCATGGCACCAGACAACATCCCAGGCTGCGTTTTACATGAACTTCAGCACAAACTGGCTCCCCACCTAAGCACCATGTTCAATAATAGCCTCGCATCAGGCTTTGTGCCCAATGAATGGTGCACAGCAACAGTTTTCCCACTCCACAAAGGGGGAACTACCACTGATCTCGGGAACTATCACCCTATTAGTCTGACAAGCCTGGTCTGCAAGGCCATGGAACGTATCATCATGGAACTTTTAAATAAAAATATTAGTAACCTCCAAACTCTGGATCCCACCCAGTTCAGGTTTGTGAAAGGCAGATCATGCCTCCTAAACCTGATTGACTTCTTTGAGGTAGTCACCAAAGCCATAGATGAGGGTAAGGTTGTTCACACAGCCTATCTTGACCTCGCCAAGGCTTTCGGCACCATCCCCTATTCTGGAATTATAGCTAAACTCACTAAACTAGGTATAAATCCCTACATCACAAGATGGGTTGCCAACTGGCTCACTGACAGAACCCACACTGTAAAAGTTACAGACTCCAAATCTGCCCTCAAACCAGTGACAAGTGGAGTACCATAGGGTTCAGTCCTGGGACCTCTCCTGTCTGGTATCTACAGGCTAACACAGAAGGTCTCTGGCTAACAAAGTTCACAGATGACTGCAAACTTGGAGCCATAGTCAAGTCCCCAAATAATGTGGACATCCTACAGAAGGGCCTCGCTGAAACAGATGCCTGGTGTCAGAGCCATGGCCTCAAGCTCAATGCCAAAAGGTGCAGTGTCATCCCCTTTGGTAAAAACTCTGTACCCATGAACTACCACATAGGCAGCAATCTACTTAACACCGAATGTGTGATAAGAGACCTTGGGACCTAGGAGGACAGTAGTCTCTCCATTGACAGTCACATCACCACAGTAGTCAGAAAGTCCTTCTACATGGCACACCTCATCATTAAAAGGGTTCTCACCCAGGAAAAAAAGAGGTCATTGTTCCCCTCTACTCGACACTCATTAAACCCATTATAGAGTACAATGCCCCTTTTGTAATGTACCTCTCAAGACATCTGCAGCAGCTGGAAAGGCCAGAAAAGTACCTCACAAAGAGGATTACTGGCCTCAAACAAATGCCCTACACTGACCGCCAAAAAAACTCCAGCTTTACTCCATAGCATATCGCCTACTCCGAGGTGATCCCTGCCTAACATATAAAGATATGTCAAACCCAGAGCTGTTGGACATGATACACCTAAAGTAATCCCAATCCCTCCAAGCTACATGCTCTAGGGACCTAAATCTTGTCACCACAATAAACAGGACATGCTGGAGGGATAGATTCTTGTCCCAGAGACTTCCCATACTCTGGAACAGGCTACCCATCTATGTCAAGTAAAGTTCTTCATTAGCACTCTTCATGGGATGGGAAATAGGAAATACACCCCGGGGATCACTTCTGTGTCTCTGCCCGAAAGTGGCACAGGAAAATAATTTTCTTGGGTGGCATAAGCTAGGGAACCTTGTTGGCTAGGCTTACATAGGCCCTTTGGCTGATAGCCTAGTACCTACCTATGAACCTATGAACCTATAAGGATTTCCTAGACCTGCAAGATTATTACAGTGATCCAACATTGAATCCCTGCATCCATTGCATTTCCTGACCCATGTAGTGGCTGCCAAAACAAATGCCTCTGCCTTTGAATGGAGGTATCACTGAGGTCAGATTGTCCAAGTCATATGATAACAGACAGAAGCAAATCTGTACTTCATTATTTTTGGGAAAGAAAGTGGTCTGCATTCCTCTACAGTCATACCTGGTCTCCGTTCCCCTTGATGCAGTAACCATGCGCAGCAAAACCATGTCTGTAGTTTGATACATAAACAAGCAGAGAGGAAATCTCTTACCCACAGTGTGCTTAGAAACAAAGAGGCATGAAAATGTGCTGTTAGCAAACTGCTTTCTCATAGATTGTGATATTCCTGGTAGAGCTAATTCTCATCCACTGCTTAGTATTGACACACAATGATCCCTCAAACTCTGTCATCCACAGGTGCCCTCCCCTCCCCCATAGTGCCTTATATGATTTTTTTTTCATTTCTTTCATTTTCCAAAATGTTATTCAGAAAGCTGTGCATAACAAGCAGCCTGTCAAGTCATTCTCACAGCATTCTTCTGACCTTAGAAAGAGTGACTTCCTCTGTTGTGGTTTCAACTCTATGCTTGAGATACCTCCAGACTTGACAATTCAGTAGGTCTCACATGAAACTTCAATCATTTTGTCTAACCACATTGTTTCTACAGTTCCAGTAGTGTCCAGACAGTCATTATACCTGCCTAGGGTCCCTCAATTACTCACACTGGCCTAGAAGAAAAGTCTAGCAAAATGTTCAAAACTAAGTAGGTATGTTTTTCTATTTGGACTACCTCCACTGAGTCAAACTCTAACAACACCAGTAGCTACATTTTTAGATTACCTTTCCTAGGGATTTGAAACATACCTAAGATATTCTTTTAGAAAATTCCACTATGCTGCATTTTCAAGTTCCACCAAATATCTAGTACTGTATATATGGCTTCATTACAAGCTTGTAAATCTTTCTTAAGGGATAGTTTCAAGATCCAAATTCCTATCAAGGAACTTGCCCCTCCATGATTTTGTATTTTGTTTAAAAGTAGCAAACTCTTTCTCATCTGACCCTGCTGCTGTAGCTGATTTGAAGTATCTGACTTAGAAGACTCTATTTCTAGTTTCCCATAGTTCCACTGGAAAAATTTCTGAGTAAGTTTTCCATTTAACTGCACTAGTCTCTCTTTCTGTTATCTGCTACAGATAACAGAAAAGAAATACTGTGATTCCTTCATTTGGGCAGTATGACTGAGTATTATAACATTACACTAAGTAATTAGACAGTGCAGTGGTGCAACGATTAATGTTGTTACCTCACAGCAAGATGATCTCCAGTTCGATTCTTGGCTGGTGTGCACCCTGTGTGGAGTCTACATGTCCTCCCTGCATTCGTATAGGTTTCCTTTGGGTGCTCTGGTTTCCTCCTACATTACAAAGACATGCATCTGGAGCATTTCTCGCTGGGCCTGCACTGAAATTTGGCTCGTTCCAAGTCGGATTTTCCTGGTGAGAACTTCACTATTTCTAAACACACTCTAATTTAATTTACTGCATGATAGATAACTGTCCACTTCTGTCATATAAGCTGGATCTCAGGAATAAATCCTGCATCTGAAGTTTTTCATTACATAAGCCCCCCAACATTCCCATTCCTACAACATGTATTAGAAAACTTGCAAAACTCATCTGGAATAATATTCCAGTTAGTATCAAACAAACTGAAAATGTAGTTATATGATGAAGGAGAATATGTGTACTTGTTTTACATATCCCAACTATTGCATTTCAGGTATATGTGCATCTTCACCAGTGAGTAGTAGCTAATCTTGTTAGACTATACTTTGTTGTATATTGCAGGTGACTTTGTCTGTTCTCATTCAGAACTTTTGGCAACAATGTACTTTGCATGTATGTTTTATAGGTTCATAAGTTCATAGGTATGAACTAGGCTATCTACCCGAAGGCATTTATAAGCCTAGCCAGAATGTGTTGGCTTTTGCCGCCCCCTTAGATTAGTTCCCTGTGCCTCTGTCCAGCAGAGCCATTGAAGTGATCCCTGGGGTAAACTTTCTTTTTCCCATCCACTCATCAAGGTTTCTCTTGAAGAGGGTTAGTGAGGAGCTCTGCCTAATGTAGAATGGAATCTTGTGCCAGAGCATGAGAAGTCTCTGGGACAGGAATCTATCCCTCTAGCGTGTCCTATTTATTGTTGTTGTGAGGTTTAGTTCACTGGAGTGTGTGGCTTGAGGGGATATGCTTTTCTTTAGGTGGAGCATGTCCATCAATTCTGGGTTGGACATGGCTTTGTATTGTCAGGCAGAGATCACCTCTGAGTAGGCGGTATGCAACCAAGAACATCTGGAGTTTCTTCCTTCGAGCTGCATAGGGCATCTGCTTGAGGCCAGTGATCCTCTTGGTGAGATACTTCTATGGTCTTTCCAGTTGCTGCAGGTGTCCTGTAAGGCACATCCCAAATGGGGCATTGTACTCTGTGATGGGTCTGATGAGTGATGGGTAAAGGGGCCCAATGACTTCTTTCGATCTGGTTGCAAACCCTTTTGTGATTAGGTGGGCCACATAGAAGGAATTTCTAACCACTTTGGCAATGTAATTATCAAATGAGAGGTTACTGTCTACTTGGGTCCCCAGATCCCTTATTACGTCTTCCGTATTTAGGGGGCTACCACCTATGTGATAGTTGTGGGTACTTAGTTTTTTCCAAAGGGGATGACTATGCACTTTTTGGCATTTAGCTTGAAGCCATGGTTTTGACACCAGGTATCTGTCTCAGTGAGACCCTTTTGGAGGATGTCTGTGTCAGCCGGAGAGTCAATTATAGCCCCTAGTTTGCAGTCATCTGTGAACTTGGTCAGCCATAGTCCTCCTGTGCTTGCCTGTACCTCTGAGAAGTATATGCCGAACAGGAGGGGTCCTAGGAATGTGCCCTGGGGAACGCCACTTGTATCCGGTTTAGAGTCAAGCCTAGCTCCTGCAACTCTTACCATGTGAGTTCTGTCTGTGAGCCAGTTGGCAACCCATCTCATGATGTAGGGGTTTATGTTCATGCTGGTGAGCTTGTTTATAATACCTGAGTGGGGAATGGTGTTGAAGGCCTTTGCGAGGTCTAGGTAGGCTGTTTGGACAACCTTACCCTCGTCTATAGCCTTGGTAACTGTCTCAAAGAAGTCCACCAAGTTTAGGAGGCATGATCTGCCCTTAACAAAGCCAAACTGGGTAGGGTCCAGTGTTAGGATGTTCCCAATATCTCTGTTAATGAGATCCATGATGATGCCTCCTAGTCAGGCTTATGCGATGATAGTTCCCAGGGTCCGTTGTGGCTCCACCTTTGTGGAGCAGAATAACCATTGCTGTGCCCCACTCTGTTGGCAGATAGCCTGTGGAGAGGCTGAGTTTAAACAGTGTGTTTAGGTGAGGGGTTAGTTAATATTTGAGCTTGTGTAGGACGCAGCCAGGGACACCATCTGGTCCCATTGATGCTGTGTTTTTGGCTTTGGAGAGGGCTGTTTTAACCTGAGTGTCTGTGATTTCAGGGGCACTACATTCTTCTGGTATAGTTATGGGCCCTTTTGGGAATGTGAGGGGAGTGAAGTTTGCACTGAACCTGTCTGCCAGGATGTTGGCTATATTGGTTGGTTCAGTGTATTTTGTGCCATTCTGCACTAACTGTGAGCAGATCTGAGAATTGCGACTTAGATTCTTGACATTGCTAAATAATGCCTTGTGGTTATCTTTGGAGTCCATGGCAATTTTTCTTTTGAAGCTAGCCTTGGATGATTTTATGAGGGAACGTAGTTTCTTGCTGATACTGATCGGGGATGTCTTTCCTTCTTGTGATTTTACTCTTTTCTGTACTGGTTTCCTCCTTCTATTGTATAGCTTGTTTATGGCAGAGGTCTGTTTGGGATAGCACGATCCATGCATTCTTGTAGGTGCCCGTAGAGTGCATTAGTAAAGGATTTTGCAGCTTGGGCAGTGTTATCCTTTAGCATGGGGGCTTTGAAACTTCCTACCTCAGTCTTAAGTAATGTGAAGTTTACTTTTGAAAAGTTTTTCACTGTGGTTTCTTTGATGGGGGGGGGGTGGAATGTGGATATTCAGAGTGATTAGTTTATGGTCAGATCTAACCAACAAGGGGTTGACATCTGGTGTAGAACACCAGTCACCCATGTTGGTGATGACCAGGTCCAATGTGTTGTCACCTCTGGTGGGGGTGTTGACCAGTTGATTCTGGGCATTTGCGTTTATATATTCTAGGAAATGTTGGCCAAGGGAGATTTCACTTGAGTAGTTCTCCCAGTTAATGTTTGGGTAATTGAAATCACCCAACATCACGGTGTTTGGTAGGACCTTTATGTTTCCCAGTGTTTCCTGGAATGCGGAGTGGGGGTCCTGGGACATGGTGGGTGATCTGTAGCAAGCTATAATTTGAATAGCAGTTTTGCCCATTGTTAGTTGCACGTGGATGATCTCTGAAGCCTCTTGCTGTGCCACTATCCTGGAGGTGTGGGTATCCTTGATGAATATGGATACTCCCCTGCCTTATGTATTCCGGTCCGGGTTTTGTGGCCTAAATGTAACGTATGAGTTGTAGCCTGGTAGTGCTGGGGTGCTCTCTGGAGCCTTAAACCAGGTTTATGTTACTGCACATATATCGATTTTCTCCATACTGAGGAGTGCCTCGAGTGCGTGCATTTTGTGGTTTAGACTTCTGGCATTGAGTAGCATTACCCTCAGTTTTTTGTTACTTGCGCTATTTACGGTGGTGGGTTTGTCTTTTGAGCCTTGCCTAAAAAAGGCATTGTGGGGGTGGCATGAGCCTTGGCCAGTAATCAAAAGCCTAAGGGTGACAGGTGCAAGCCATCTCTAGCGAAGCAGCATAGCTTGTCGAGCATGTCATCCCAGGTTGACAGCCACTGGATCCCCTTTGAATGACACCAGAAGCTTAGCCAATTGTTGAAACTGATAATTGTTTCTCTATACCGTGGTATCATTCTTGGTGAGGGCAGGATGATACTCAGGGTAAGGGTCATACCGGCCTGGGCTACGAGATCAGAGAGCTCCTGCATGTCTCTTTTCATGTAGTACAGGGAGGTATGGCTCAGGTCATTCACACCAACATAGACAATGAATGAGTCATATTTATACTTGATCTGAAGTGACCTGAGTGCTTGTGTTATGTGGCAGATCCTGGCACCCGACAGGCAGCTAACAGTAACCTTCTCCTTGTTCAGCCTAGTGAGTGGGACGTCAGTGTGCCTGACTATAGAGTCACCTATTACTAGTGTGTTGGGGATGTTATTTTGCCTTAAGGGCTATGATTGCATGGCACACTGTTTTTTTTGAAGTATGTGCTTCATGATTTGTGTTGGGGGTGGAGGTTGCTTGGATGTCTGCTTTGGAGGTCTCTGTTGCTTTTGCAGATTTTTTATTTGAGCCTCCGAGTATGTTTTCGTGTATTTATGTGTGTTTTTTGCCGGTACTGGTTTCATAGGTCTATGTTAGACTGGTGTTATGATGCAAGTAATTCCCTTCTCCTCTTGACTGCCTGGTCCAGTCTTGGGTTGAGAGAGCTTATAAATAATGTTCATGGTGCTGCCATTTAACTGTATTATTTCAGTGTCTGTGTGTATGTATGTGTGTTTGTAGAACTAAAATATATATGATGCATTTTGAATAAATGCTCACATTTCACTGCAAATTCTTCTTATATTCTTTGTTATGATTGCTTTTGTTGTTTCAGCCTTATTGGCCTAAGTGAGGGCTGAAAAGAATGTATGGACCACTTTATTTACCCAGTTATCAAATGCAGTAAATTAAATGAATAAAATTCAGACCTTATATGTACACCCTCACTAACAAGTCTTCAATAAGGATAGACTTGTTGTTGTGTCGTTCGGCTTTTCCCAGTTAGGGGTCGCCACAGCGGAACTCCGGTCCGCTAATGATTGGCAGTAGATTTTTACGTGCCGAGTTACTGGCCCTGACACACAACCTTCAAGGAAGGTATGCCCATTCACACAGTCTCCACACAGAAGATGCTCTAACTGAGAATTGAACAGCACAACGACTTACTGTGAGGCGACAACGCTACCGCAGCACCACCACGGCAGTTCAATAAGGATAGGCAATTTCTGCAAAATAACCTTTCATTTTTGCCTAGGAGTCACATGCACAAGTCTCAATCACCCAGTCTACCTGTAATCTTAGCTAATATTACTTGAATAGAAGGGAATATCTATTATTACATTGCATAAATGTCTGCAGATGGTTCAGATTTTATGAGGACAGGACCAAATAAAACCGAAAATTATTACAAGTTCTTGTGTCATTACTCATTAAACAATTAATGCCCAAATTGCATATGGTATTTTGGCTAAATGTTTTACTGACTGTAACAAATAAGTACAAGAAGATGCTAGCCTATGTACCTACAGCACATTTACCCAGAGCAATAACTGCATGGTAGGCATTTTTAGGAACTATCCTGAGGTGATGCCCAGCTACTATGTTGCTTCAGTGAATATTTTCACAAGGTACCGACAAAACTTTGAAATTCAGATGTGATCTTCAGCTCTTGGCTTTTCTTCTGAGACAAAGTGATGAGGCACATTGTCCCAAAATGGCCCCCTTTCAGGATAAGCATGGAATGCTGTTTTTTTGGTTAATAAGAACAGATCTCCTCATCATAGTTCAAAAGTTACTAACTTAACAAAATGGCAGATGTGCAGAGCAGATCCATCATTTCCATTATACCCATCTCATTGCCCCATCTCATAGCAGACACAGTCCGCTGCATCACCAGTGATATTGTCTATAACTACTCTGCTCTGCTTTTCAGCAGCACACTTGAAATCTGTACAGGAAAATAACTGACAAAGCATTATAAGTAAAAAAGAAGAGGTTAGGTGCCAGAGAAACAGACTGTAATCTGCCTGAAATCCTGCGTTTTGCTGATTGATGAAGGGCACCCATCCATCTGTGTCATTGTAGTTACTACATAAGTTTGGTTTGCTAGATTTAAACAGTGTAAGCTACACCCTAGCTCAAAGAACATATAATGAAAAGCTAAAAAGCTATGAATTGCAGTGATATATTTCAAGGTTTTTAAGATTACATTAAACACCCTGTCTTAGCAAACCAACATTACTACCAATGAATTAACCCCCCTACAAGCTGTAATAACTCAGCCATCTGTTTCATATCACACACACACACACACACACACACACACACACACACACACACACACACACACACACACACACACACACACACACACACATATCTTTCAAGACAAATCCTGGGATATACCTTGAAAGACCATATATAATCCACTAAGCTAACATCATGCATCTAGATTAACAATGACTGCATAACAACAAGTTTACATAAATTCCAACACTATAACTTTCTAGACCACAGTTCTTATCCACAGATACCAACACAATGCATAATGGCTAAATGGCCTATATAATAAAGGAAGAGCAAGAACAAGGGGGGAGAAGAAACAGGCAAAATATAATCAAAAATTTAGTTTCACATTGTCTGTAATATTGCTGCTACCTGAATTAGAAATACTTTTAATATAAATGATGTCTAATTTTTGTATGTGTCTTAGATAAGCTTTGAGTACTCTGTTTTGTCAAATAATGTATGACTAATATTACAGTGTATTTCATTGCATCTACTTTTTGAATTCCCAGGCTCAGTCCAGAAATGGTCAAAATGTGTCAGGGATCTGCACCAGTTAACAATTAAAACAAAATAATATCATAATTTATAATATAATAATATTTTTTAGGCTTCATTCTAAATCTCTTCATAGGTTCATAGATTCATAGGTAGGTACTAGGCTATTAGCCCTAGGGCCTATATAAGCCTAGCCAAAAAGGTACCCTGGCTTTCGCCACCCAAGAAAATTATTTTCCTGTGCCCCTGTCAGGCAGAGCCACAGAAGTGATCCCTGGGGTGAATTTCCTATTTCTCATCCAATCATCAATATTTTTCTTGAAGAATGCTAATGAGGAGATCTGATTGACATAGATAGGTAGTCTGTTCCAGAGTATGGGAAGTCTCTGGGACAGGAATCTATCCCTCCAGCATGTTCTGTTTATTGTGATGACAAGGTTTTGGTCCCTAGAGCGTGTAGCTCGGACAGATTGGGATTTTTTTAAGTGGAGCATGTCCAACAGCTCTGGGTTTGACATAGCTTTGTATGTTAGGCAGAGATCGCCTCTGAGTAGGCGATATGTGACAGAGTAAAGCTGTAGTTTTTTTAGATGGTCTGCGAAGGGCATCTGTTTGAGGCCAATAATCCTCTTTGTGAGGTATTTCTGTGGCCTTTCCAGTTGTTGTAGATGTCTTGTGAGGTACATACCAAAAGGGGCATTGTACTCTATAATAGGTCTAATGAGTGATGAGTAGAGGGGAACAATGACCTCTTTTTTTCTGGATGAGAAACCTTTTGTGATGAGGTGAGCCACATAGAAGGATTTCCTGGCCACTTTGACAATGTAATTATCAAAGGAGAGATTACTGTCCACCTGTGTCTCAAGGTCTCTTATCACACTTTTGGTGTTAAGTAGACTACCACTTATGTGGTAGTTCATGGGTACAGAGTTTTTACCAAAGGGGATGACAATACACTTTTTGGCATTGAGCTTCAGGCCATGGCTTTGACACCAGGAATCTGTCTCAATGAGGCCCTTTTGTAGTATGTCCACATCATTAGGAGTTTTGATTATGGCTCCTAGTTTGCAGTCATCTGCAATCTTTGTTAGCCAAAATACCTTCTGTGTTAGCCTGTACTTCAGAGAAGTAGATACTAAACAGGAGAGGACCCAGGACTGAACCCTGTGGTACTCCACTTGTCACTGGTCTGAAGTCAGATTTGTAGTCTGCTACTTTCACAGTGTAGGTTCTGTCTGTGAGCCAGTTGGCAACCCATCTTGTGACATAGGGATTTTTACCTAGTTTAGTGAGCTTATCTATAATTCCAGAGTGGGGGATGGTGTCAAAAGTCTTGGCGACATCTAGATAAGCTGTGTGAACCACCTTACCCTCATCTATGGCTTTGGTGACTGCTTCAAAGAAGTCAATCAGGTGTAGGAGACATGATCTGCCTTTTACAAACCTGAACTGGGTAGGGTCCAGAGTTTGGAGATTACCAATGTCTTTGTTTATGAGTTCCATGATGATACGTTCCATGGCCTTGCAGACCAGGCTCATCAGGCTAATGGGGAGGTAGTTCCCAGGGTCCGTCGTGGCTCCCCCTTTGTGGAGTGGGATAACCGTCATGGTGTGCCATTCAATGGGCACAAAGCCTGAGGTGAGGCTATGATTGAACATGGTACTTAGGTAGGTTGCCAGTTCATTCTGTAGTTCATGTAGAATGCAGCCTGGCATATTGTCAGATCCCATGGATGCTGTGTTCTTGGTTTTGGAGAGTGTGTTTTTTACCTGTGCAGCTGTGATTGCAGGAACTTTGCATTCTTCTGGTATAGAGACGAGCCCTCTAGGGGGTGAGGGGGGGGGTAAAGTTAGCACTGAACCTGTCTGCCAGGATGTTGGCAATATCAGTTAGTTCTGTATATTTATTGCCATTGTGCTGTAACTCAGAGCAGATCTGAGTATTGCCATTGAGATTCTTGACATAGCTATAGAATGCTTTGTGGTTGTCTTTAGAGTCAGTGGAGATTTTGTTTTCGTAACTAGCTTTGGAGGATTTTATGAGGGATCTCAGCTTCTTACTGATGTTGACCAGGGAGTTCCTGCAGTCTTTGGATTTTATTGTTTTTTGCAACAGTTTCTTTCTTCTGTTGTAGAGTTTGTTTATGGCATAGAACCACCAGATTGGCTTCCTTTTTTTGGAGGATAGTATCTTGGTTCTATTAGGGATAGCATGATCCATACACTCATGTAAGTGCTTATAAAGTGCATTTGTGTAGGATTCAGCAGTCGTACCTCCATTGTCCATCAGCATGGGTGTCATGAAGTTTGCCACTTCTGTCTTAAGAAGTGTGAAGTTGGCTTTGGAGAAGTATTTTACGGTGGTTTCCCTAACTGGGGGTGGGATAGGGATGTGGATGTCTAGGTTGATTAGTTTGTGGTCGGATCTGACCAACGAGGAATTGACCTCTGTTGTGGAACACCAGTTGCTCATGTTGGTAATGACCAGGTCTAAGATATTACTGCCCCTGGTGGGGGTGTGAATAAGTTGATCCAAAGGCGTTGGGCGTTGGAATTTATGAATTCCAGAAAATGTTAAACAAAAGAGTTGGTCCATGAGTAGTTTTCCCAGTTAATGGTGGGGTAGTTGAAATCTCCCATTATTAGGGTGTTAGGTTGTACCCTAATACTTTCCAGTGTATCAAGAAATGAGGAGTGGGAATCCTGGGGCATGGTGGGGGGTCTGTAGCAAGCTACAATTTGGATTGCGGTCTTGCCCAGTGTTAGTTGCACTTGGATAATCTCGGATGCATTATGTTGTGCAACTGGCTTGGAGGTGTGGATATCCTTAATGAATATGGACATGCCTCCACCTTTAGTACTTCGTTCCGAGTTAGTTTGCCGAAAGGTGTGGTATGAATTATAGCCTGGTAATGCAGGAGTGCTCTCTGGAGCTTTGAACCAGGTCTCTGTCACTGCACAGATGTCGATGTTCTCCGTTTTAAGGAGTGCCTCGAGTGAGTGCATTTTGAGGTTTAGACTTCTAGCATTGAGTAACATTAGCCTCAGATTTTGCTTGCTTGTACCTATTACGATGGTGAATTTGTCATTTAAACCTTGCCTAAAAAAGGCACTATAGGGGTGGCAAGAGCCTTTGCCAGTATCCGAAAACCCAAGGGCGACAATTGCAGGTCATCTCCGGCAAAGCATCATGGTCTGTCGATCATGTCGTCCCAGGCAGACAAATAAAATACTGGATCCCCTTAGAATGACTCCAGAAGTTTAGCCAATTGTTGAAGTCAATCATTTTGTCCTTGTACTGTGGTATCATTCTGGGTGATGGCAGGATGCTACTCAGGGCTAGGGTCTTACCTGCCTGGGCTACAAGATCGGAGAGCTCCTCCATGTCTCTTTTCATGTATTCCAGGGAGGTACGTCTCAGGTCATTCACACCAACATGGACAATGACAGTGTCATATTTGTAATTGTTTGTGGAGTAACCTGAGTGCGTGCATTATGTGGCAGATCCTGGCACCTGACAGGCAGCTGACAGTAACTTTGTCCTTGTTTAGCCTGGTGAGTGGAACATCAGTGTGCCTGACTATAGCGTCACATATGACTAGAGTGTTGGGCACGTTGTTATCCCTTATGGGCTGTGGTTGAGTGGCACACTGAGTTTGTGGGCTATGTGTCATTTGGGTTATGTTGGGAAGTGGAGTTTGCTTGCATTTCTGCTTTGGAGGTTCCTGATGCTTGGGCAGGTTTTTATTGAGTGCCTCAGTGAATGTAGGTGTGTGTTTTGTGTTTCTATGTGGATGTTTTGGTGGTGTAGATTTTGAGAGACTATGTGATGAGTGTCGTGTGGTGCAAGTGTTTACCTTCTCCTATTTGACTGTCTAGTCCAGTCTTGGGTCAAGAGAGCTTTGCTTCCAGTTTGGCTATATAAGTGCATCTCTCACAGGTTGTAGTGTTGGATGGTAGGAGGAGAGGGTTGTCTGTGTACATGTGGCAATTACTGCATTGCCCAAAGATGCCCAGATTCATCAGATAGTCAGGAGAAATCACCGGGAGCTGCCCTTAGATATGCCTGGATAGGTGCTTATTTATTAAGTACTAAAAACTGCTTTCCTCTAGACAAGTGAGGAAAGTTGAGTGCTGTAGTAATTTGCAACTTATTTAGTGCTTACAATGAGTTCTGAACAAGTGCTGAGTTCAAAGAAACAGATTTGAGTGCTGAAACTAGAAAACTGGCTGGTTCTAAGAAACAAAATTAAGCTAGAAAGCTTCCCTCCAACACAAAAATGCTTTAGGGCTCAGAAGCCTGCAAACAGTCTAGACCACTTACAGGAAAGGCAGGAAACAAGCTTAATTTTTTTTTCTTCTTTCCCAGATGCTCTCTTTGTACACAGTAGGAGTGCCCGAAATCAGAATATGATCTCACTGCACTCAGTTGAGTGAGCAAATGAGATGGGCCCAGAAGGAGTATCCAAACACAAATTTACAAGAATGGCTGGCAATTTCAAAGCCACCAAGATTAACACCAAAACAAAATCAGGGAAGGTGGGTGGGAAAATAACTGAAAAAACAAAGTAAAAACTTCCAGTTCAGTTAATATTCAATGCAACACAAATAAATCAATTAAAAATGCTGTATTATTTGGAAAAAAGTGCAGATAAAAGGTACTTAAATTCTCTTATACATCCAATTGAATACAGCTAGATCTTAGCCGGCCAAAGCTCAAATTTTAAGCAGAAAATATTCCAAAATGTACCACTTAAATAGTTTTCAGTTGATTACAAATAAACAAACTACACCTAAATACTATGAAACATAAATGTTTTAATTAAAACACAAATAAGGAAAAAGAACTATTTTATCCTCATAATTTTGTTTTTATTAAAAATAATCACTGAAGGCATTTTAAAAAGTTATTTTAATCTGATAAGGTAGAAAATGTCATCATAACTGTCATGTAAATAATTCAAAAGCATTGGGCCAAAGTAAAATAACAGCAGACACTGATGGTAAAGTTTGGGTTGTATTTAAGTATTTTTACTTTAATAAGACCTCTTGTGTTTTCTACTTGTATTCTAATGTATTTATTGTATTTGGATTTGGTTACAAGGAAAGTCCATCCGGGCTAAATGACCCTTTTCATTGGACTGTAACAATTTAATAAGATGATTAAAATACATATGAATATAGGCTGCTTTGTAACAGAGAGTTTAAATAAATAGTAAAGAACTGTTGATTATTAGGAAATACAGGTGCTGCGGTAGTGTTGTCGCCTCACAGTAAGACGCTGTCCGGTTTGATTCTCAGCTAGAGTGTCTTCTGCGTGCAGACATGCGTGAATGGGCATACCTTCGTTGAAGGTTGTGCGTCAGGGCTGGTAACTCGGCACGTAAAAGTACACTACCGATCATTAGCCGGAGTTCCGCTGTGGCGACCCCTAATCAGGAAAAGCCGAAAGACACAACAACAATAGGGATGCTTGTAAGAAGAACTTTGATGAGGACAGAGATAGAAAAAAAGAGAGTGGGTGAAAGGTGTCTAAAGAGGAAAAAAGGCTGGACTGTTCTGCAGATAGTTTAACCTCGAGGTAAGTAATAATGACCAACCTAGTCATCTACAAAATGAACACTGCAATTTGTTTTTAATTTTTAATTGAAGGGATATAATAGTTTCACAGAGTAGTCAAGGACGGGACTTGTAAAGCTTTCGTCTAACAGAGAAGAATAGCTTATTGTTATGACAGTTATTAAATGGTATGACTGAGGCAATGCACTTGTCTAAAGATATGAGTGTGTGAGAAGGATAGGCAGTACTTGGACATAAAAGGGAATAAGGAGAGACAATGTTCTAATCTGTGTAGGACTTCATGGCCATGTTTTAGATGAATGAATCAAATGATGTTTGGAAGTTTAAACCAGTTCACTTGTCTCATTGGTATACAATGAGGAATTTGTGCTGGCAATATTTCACAGATTTTTTTTTTTTTTTTTACATTTACATTTCTTTCTTTTTTATGTTTTTTGTTTTGTTGTGTTTGTGCGTGTGTGTGTGTGTGTGTGTGTGTCAAGGGCTAGAATGTGTCTTTCAACCAGGATTCGATTGATGAGATAGATGATTGGGTATTACATTGACTTTTCTTTGGTGGAGTCAATAGTGATATTATATAACACAAGAGTTGTGAGAGTGTAGTGTTAGCTTGTTGATTCAGATATTGAACATAAAAGGAACTTAGATGATCCCCTGAGGCACCCTGGATAGACAAGAAAATTAAAGCACGTTGTGACCACTTAATGCTCTGTGTTTTATTGGGTAGATAAGAGCTAACCCAAGAAAAGCATGATGTGAAATGGCCTAGTTGTGAGAATTTTTGGAGGGTCTGTGGTGGGAAACAGTATCAAATCTTGACAGGTCAAGGAAAGCTGATGATACTAGAGTACTACTGTTTCTGTGGCATTGGATAGTGTCTATGAATAAGAATAGTGCAGTTTCTGCACTGTGAGAAGGACAGAATCCATACTGAGATGGTGACAGAACATCATTAATCTAGTTAAAAGATATTAAAGCAATTGGCTATGACTGCATTTTCCAGTATCTTAGAGAGGGGGGTAATATGTCAATGGTTTGGAAGCTAGTGAGTTCTGTAGATATGCCACATTTACAGAGAGTTAGAATGTCTTTTTTCTACAAGTAGGGAGAGTGTGATTCTTGTATGGATCTAATAATCATAATAAATATAGGGCAGGCAATAACACTGGTAGTAATTTTGAAGTATTTAACGGGGAGATTAACCAGGGTCATTGAGGTGGATTTAGCTAGGTGAGATATGTCTTCATTTACAGAGCTGGGTAGTCTGTATCTGAAAGGGATTGAAGATGCGGCACTGTGATGATGTATCTTGGGGATATGGAGCAGAATTATAGTTTGGGAGAGATGTTGCAGCATTGATAAAGTATGCATTAAAGGTGCAAGCTGTACCGATGTTGTGTGCAATCTCTCCTAGGGCCAATTTTGAATGTTCAATCCACATGCAGCATGTCTTTGGGATGTGGGAGAAAATTGGAGCGCCAAGAGGGAACCCATGAGACCACAGGGAGGACATGCAGACTCTGCACAGGAAGCACCCCAGCTGAGAATCAAACCAGAGAACATTTTGCTGTGAAGCAGCAAAGCTAACCACTGCACCACTGTGACCACCTTGAGGTTTATCTAATTCCAGGAGTTTAGACAAGCCTGTGCTAAATTTTTGAAGGATGCATTTTTCAGTGTTTGGTGGTTCAGAAGTAATCTGTCTTATCTAGAAGGACATGGGGTTTTATAGTATTTCTTAGACTGTAGTATGCTTGGAAGGAAGATGGAGTTTCTTTATTAATCTAAGTCTTGTCTTTGTCTCTTTGTCTCATTTTGCCTTTAGGTACCCCGTGGTAGGGTTGACCTTTGTAGTGTTCCTTCTTGGGAAGCTGTTCATTTAGAATATTTAAAAATATGTGGTTAAAGTGGTTTGTCAAGTTGAAGCTATTTTAGCATCTCCAGGTGAACAGATTTAGGTATTCTTTTAATCTATCTGTCTTTCATTAGGATACTTTTCAGATGTTATTGCAAATGGTGAATTTTTGGGTGGTATGTTGGAAGCTGAAAACAGCAGTATGGATGGAGTCTATCAGTACTGCAACCAAATGTGGAGGATGAGTGGTACCCACTTCCACTAATTATGACACTGGATTGGCACAGATGGTATTTGAATCCAACCACTGCCAAAAATAGTGATGGTGCAGCAAGAAAATGCACACAAGTCTGTTTCAATGGCTTGTTTACAAAGTACACCCTGCCTCCAAGAGCATAAAAAGAATGGGATTTGTCTTCCAACCTCCATATTCAGACTGTGCACAGATCTTTTACAGAGCTGAGCGTTTTGTTCGCGCCCCCACCCCATTCTCTCTGTGAACTGATGCCATACAGTGCTCCTTTACCTATACTAACTGCCTTTCACAAAAAGTATTACACATACAAACACACACACATATATCGAGGCGAGATGAAAGCACTTAATCCAGATGTTTTTACAATTCACGTTGTGTTTTTTGTTTAATAAATAATTTTTTATGTGAGTTTCAATGTACATTTATTCATACAAGTGCTTTTGAATCTACTCATTCTTCTGAAAAGGGGAACAGCAGGAGGGACAGCCTTTATTGGAGCCGACACTGTGGAAGTTGTATCTGTGCTTTGTGCAGTTGTGGTATATATATATATATATATATATATATATATATATATATATATATATATATATATATATATACACACATGCACAAGCACACAATTACCAGGGAAGGCAGGCAGAATTCTACAGTTCTCCAATTCCCCACAGCTTTCTTCTTGGCATGCTAACACTGCCACCACTAAGAAAAAAGTCAGAAAATTCCAGTTACTGGTTATTGTAAAAAGAAGTCAAATATAAACTGCATCAATTAATATCTATTTTACTGGCAGTAGTCCCCAACAGTCTCATGGAATATGTATTCCATTTGGTTTGCTATCCAATAGTGTAAATAATGATCACCCTCTTGTATTATAAACAATAATGCATAAATACACTTAGAATAAATAAATACCAGGGTAAATAATAAAGAAAATAATGCAAATACAGAGTAAAATAGATTTGGCATTTAATGGTAGCCACTGCATACACATCAAAACCTGTGTTGATTGGCTTTATGGGTAGGAAAGGAAATTAGTGAATATCAAATTGTAAGATTGCAGAGTCATACCATCTTTGGAAGCTGTCTACAGAAAAAAATGTACAGCATTTTCAACTGCAACAAGTTTTCTGAGAGTTGTTGTTAAAACTTTTAAAAGTGAAAAATGTCTAGTTCAAGCAACATCATTATACCATTAGCAACATCTGAGAATAGACAGAGTCAGAAATGAAAGCTCATGGAAAATGTATGTTTGCTTGACTGTAAGCAATTTGACTATGGGATCAGGGTATGATTCTGTATATATTATTTATGCTGTTTTATACATAAAATGGTTACACCTCCCTTTACAAGTTGGCTGTGTTGAGAAATAACCCCTAAGCATGCATAGTTTTATGCAGCTTGCTGTGCTAAATATTTATGAATAAATAACGTGGACATATACAGTATATGGACTATATTCACAGACATTATTAACGCAGTTAATATTTAACCGGTAAGCTATAGTAACACTACAGTGATAAACAAGTGATTCTGAGACATGACATGAAAGAGCTGCATGGAACTAATGGCCATAAAGGGTAATTTGCATATCTCTGAATTGATCACATACTGGATTTAGAACAATTTCACAAGTATTAACCCTACAAAGCCATGCAGTACTATTGCACAGGCAACTAAAAAGATAAACACACAGACGCACACACACACACACACACACACACACACACACACACACACACACACACACACATACATACACACTTTGTACTGGTTATTTATTTGTAGCATATGTGATACATTTTTGAACTATAATGCAATAGTTAGTATTTTAACTGTAGCTGATGTATGTAATGTTGGTGAAGAAGCTAGAGTTGCACAGTGTGTCTACAGATGAGAGTACAATGAATGTGCGCATGCTGTTTCATTCATATCAGATTCATTAGTTGTGTTCTACCATTCAATGCTGTTGTCAAGCACTGTGATACATTAAGTGAATCTTCATGGTATTTGTAGACAACGCAAATATCCGTAGTGTGTGTGTGTGTGTGTGTGTGTGTGTGTGTGTGTGTGTGTGTGTGTGTGTGTGTGTGTGTGTGAAGGATTCAATCTGTTGTTTTATTGAGTTGCCAGTTCATAATACTTCCACTCAATGAAACAAAGAAACAATGCCTTCAAAACTGAAGCCACCAAATCAGGATATGACTGGCAATGGACTTGTCCCCCTTGCATTACCCATGTTGGCATAAACAAACCAAGCACTAGCTATACTTACATAGACTATAATGAGAAAGAATTCCCCTAGACCTTAATAGATGACAGTCATTTGGAAAATACACTATTTACAGTATATGAGATGCTTCAACAATCAGCTGTTTATGGGCATGTTTGTCCAGGTGAACATGCACAATACCCATCAGCACCCACCCCCACCAACAGCTGGTGATGATTGCTGTTCTGCAGTCACTCCTAAAACTATGGCTTTATGCAGGCACTGCATGTGATCCTAATATGGCAAGGACTACTTCCTTCCTCAGAACTTTTTGAGTTCTCTTAAACCTGAGCCATGACCTGGATAACAGTGTAGAAGCAAGTATTTTTTGCCTGACTAGCCACTAACCAGGGTTTGCTTCACTAGTTCTCTAAAACTGTAAATTACTGTATAATTAACATAATGTGAGCCATTAAAAGACATACAGTCTGGATGTTTATGTGCAGGGCACATTTTATCCACACCGAAATGTCTAAGTGGCTTTCTGGATCTGTTTGGTATTGTTACATCTGTGCTAAGACTACAATGATCCCTTATGAAATCTCATTGCACATTTTACAAAATATTGAAAATCAAGTTAAATTCTGATGAAGCAGCTGGGAACTTCCTCAGAATCATAAAATCTGGTGATTTCAGTTGAAAGCATTTTTCTGCTTATTACTGATGCCTTTAGGAGCACATGTTTATGCAAGCTTTAATTTTCTCTCATGGGAATGGTTGTTAATTGCCTAATTACTTAAGAGTGAGACAAGCATCTATTGTAGTTTCTTCTCAGCCAGGAAGCAAATGTGTGTGTAAAGAAAGTTATAGAAAATGAGGCAAATAGTTATCGTATTTTCCTTATAGCGACCTGATGATAAAATGTAGAGTTAAGTGATATGTTTCTTTATTCAGCATGTTGCCTGGTAGCAGTTTGTCTAATTTTGTTTTCTTGTACTTCTTTTTTTTCTACTAATAAGTGTTGTTGCTATTCTTGAATTTGCTTTGTATGATAATCATTAGATGGAACTGGCATCTCAGGAGTATTCTTCAAAAGATAAGCAATGACCCTTGCTTATTTGTATTTAGCTGTAGCATGAGAAATAATTAGCATTGAATGCCAAGGCAGAAAATTATATAATGCACAACTGCAAAGACGGGTCACCAAATAATGACAAAGATTAATCAGGGTAAAAGTCTGACTCTTAGATCTACAGTATCTGTCCCATCCTTCCTCTATATCAGGATCTGTGAAAAACCTTTCTTCATGAAAGTGATGATGTGGTCCTGGACCTGTCAGAGGCACAGTTATAGAACTACATTGCATATCAGAAATGCTTGAAACTGAATAACAGTGGTGTACTCCGTGGGCTTAGAAACAGGCTAATTTCAGGTGTAGTTCAGGGTCAACAGTACATCAACAGGTTAGGTTATTTATATACATAGACTAAGTAGGCTGTATGTATCTTTCCTACTGAGAGTTCTCACTTTGTGAACTGTAATAATTATGTTGCATGTAACTGGCAGTACTCTGCACAGAAGCATGTAACTTTACATTTATTTTTCATTATTATGTTGGCATTTAATATCATTCAAATCTGATTTGAAAAGATGCTATAGTCAGAGTCATTCTAAAGAAATCAGATTCAAAGATTCGTTATCGGCTGTATCTGTTCGTTGGTGATATATGTACCAGGCACACATAACTGTGTTAAAAAGTAATTACTTAATTCCTTTGCGCTGACCACTGCAGCTCTTACCACATGTCTGCTGACATATCATATAGCTTTTTTAAGGAAACAAGTAAATCAAGTATGCAAAATGATTTCAGCTTTTCTGAATTAACTGCTGCAACCTTCTATCATCCAAAAGCAAAATGACTTGTGTGATATATTTTAAGACATATATTTCTCCACACCAAATTAGTTTAACAGTCTAGTTAAACTAAATGAGGAGACTTGACAAAAGGTATGCTGGAAATGTTCAGTTACCAGTAGTCAAGCATGTAGAACTAATCCCCCAATACACAAACAGGCAGCATTCAAGTTTCCCAATGTTTGTTCAAACAAATATACTTTTCTGGTAATCTATGCACCTCTGTGGGAAACTGAGGTTGAATAATATGACTTCTAGCACTTGCATCCAGATGATAATATTTAGTTGAAGTTTATCTCGTGGTATAATGAATAAATGCATGCCCACTGTCTGGCATTACAGAGTTGTCTTAGTACAACAGCTTTAAGAAACAGGCCAGTTCTCGAACCAGACTTCACAGTGGTGGAGGTTTTTATCTTTCTGTCATGTTCTCCATGTGGAGAGGCCCTGGGGAGAACTGACAGGCTATCAAGCCACAACTGTATGTTGTACAGTTCATGTTTCTACCAGTATGCAAGATTACAACCTCAGTATAATTATAGGTTTCATGTATGAAAATTCTCCCTGTTTTAAGTTATCAGATACCTAACGTATTTATAGTGTCCAGTCTTATTGGAGACCATGGGTGTGCTGCTTGACTGGGTAGAATCATTGATTCTGCTATACTAAGAGAGATTTTTGCAGTTACATAATGATTGTCAGAGGTACCTGAAGAGGGTATGATTGAGAAAAACAGCTTACCTGATATGACTCATGAATTGTTCTGGATTTCTGTACCAGAAATGGATTGTTCTTAACACTGTTGACACACAGTGTTGCTTATAAAAACATGACAGCTTATACATGTAACTTACACTAAATCACTGTGGTGAAGAGGTCAGTGACAGACTTTGCAACCAGCCTACGGGGCAAATCCAGGTCATGCCGAAAAGATTATAGCACTCATCTTCTCTTAGAGCACCTGAGCATCCATCAGGTTGATCTGAGAACGTTCATGTGGACAAGGATATTTAGCTTGCTTGGTTTTGCTTGCTGTTTCCATGGCCCTCACTAGGACAAGTAGTTTATATAAAGGATGACTGCATGGAGTTTTTGTCATCAACTCTCCTCCATGACTGTTAGTGCAGCACACAGTATTGCAAAGATACCTTCTCAATGCTGTTCCATCAAATGGATTTGGGGTTTTCACAGTACTGGTGGTTATGTAATAAAATCAGTGGCATAGCCATATCACCAGCGGTCATATAATAAATATACCACAGCTATATTACCAGCTGTCATAATAAATACACCACAGCCATATCACTAGCTGTCATAATAAATACACCTCAGCCACATTTATTTATTTATTTATTTGCATTTGTTTACCGGGACATTCCGACTGGACGCAGCTCCTTTTGCAGCGGATGCCCGGGGAGAAAAGCTTCACATCATGTACATGATAAATAGAGATACATAGTTGCAGCAATAGTAAACCACATTACAGGTTGTTGGCTTTAATACAATAACAAGATATTGATTATCAACAGTACATACAGTAAATGTTGCAAGTTAAGATAGTTTCTTGTCATTTATATTAGTAACAAAGTTGTTAGACAAGATTTTAAAGTATGTAAAGACAACTAGCTAATTCTGACTGTGGTTAGTAGTGGCGGTAGTATAGTTGGGTTAAGAGTCTAGGTGGAGGGGAGGTAAAGGTGGGGGTGTTAATCTGGATTAGAACAAGGACAAAGCCAGTGAAACTTTTAGTGGAATTTGACTGCAGTCTTGTAAAGGCTGCTGGAAGGTAGAGTAGTTATAAAGGGTGGAAGATTGTTCCAAAGTTTAGATATGGTACATGAAAATATGGCTTCTCCTGCTGAGTTTTTGGATTTGATAACAGTGAGTTGATTTTTGTTGCTTGATCTTAGGGGCTTAGTGGAGTGATAGGGTTGGAGAAGGGTTTGAAGGGAAGGGGTGTTATGGGGGTGGGTAATAAGTTTATGAGTGAGGGTGAGTTGATTAAAGTGAAGGAGTTGTGGGAGTTCTAGCCAGTTTAGTTCTTTAAGGGAGATACAGTGATGGCTGCAGTAGGAGGTTTCAGTGCCAGATTTAGCAAATTTGTTGTAACAAGCATCCAACTTGAGTAGGTCTGTCTGTCTAAGGTTGGTAAGTATGGGGGATGTATAGAGTAGGGTGGAGATTAGCTAGGAATTGGCTATGGAGATTCTAGCTGCCTTGGTTAGGAATTGGCAGCTTTGATATAATGCACCAAGTTTCTTGTGAACTTTGTTTATTGTGAGAGATATGTGGATGTCAAATCTAAGTTTGTTGTCTATTTACACACCGAGTAATTTTGTGTGTTCTGATGGAGAGATGATGGTATTGTCTTTGGCGAGAATGTTGAAGTGGGGGGGGTGTTTTGGGTGGCTTTGGAAGGTTGGAACAGGAGAAGTTTTGTCTTACTTGGGTTGAGAAGGAGCAGAGGATTGGATAGCCAGCTTTCTACAGAAGAGAATGATTCCTGTGTGATTTGTTGCAGTTCTGGTAGAGTGGGGGCAGAGCAGATGAGAGTAGAGTCATCTGCGTACTGTATAAGAGATGCTTGTGTGGTGGCAGTATGTAGGTTGTTAGTGAAAAGTGAGAATAGCAGAGGGCCAAGGATCGACCCTTGGTGAACTCTGAGAGTAACTGGGAGGCAAGGTGATAAGTTATTGTCCCAGATTACTGATTGCTGGTGAACGTCTAGATAGCTGTGGAACCAGTTGCAGGCTGAATGTGTGGAGAGGTTGGGGAGAGTAGAGACTAGTAGCTCATGAGATACCATATCAAAGGTCTTTGAGAGGTCTAGAAATATGGCAGTAGAGAAGAAGCCATTGTTTTTGTGATGAAGTATAGTGTTGGTGAAGTAGAGGAGAGCGGAGGTACTGCTGTGATATGGCCTGAAACCATGTTGGGTTTTGGAGAGGAGATTATTAGCTAGGAGGTATTTGAAGACCTGGGTGTTGATACAGTTTTCAAGTATCTTGGAGAGAGTGGAGAGGATAGCAGTGGGGCAGTAATTGGAGAGTTTAGTAGAGGGGTTGCCTTTGTGGAGGGGAATGATGTGGGATATTTTCCATATTGAGGGAACATAACCTTCTGTTATGGAATGGTTGATTAGAATTGAAATTGGGTAGGCTAGTGTATCAGCTGCAATTTTCAAGTATTCAGAGGGAAGGTTGTCAGCTGTGAGTTTGGTGGGTTTAAATTTTGACAATAGTCTTTTTATGTTGGAGGTAGGTACTGAGGTAAAGAAGAAAAGAGGAGTGGGAGGTTTAGGGTTAGGAGTTGGGGGGGCTGTTGTAGGGAAGTGTTGTTTGTTTAGAGATGTTATAGTTTCAGTAAAGTGTTTGTTGAAGGATTCAGCAATACTGCTGGAGGAGGGGGGAATTGACGGCTGGAGGGTATCAACCTTCCCTGGGTGGAGGATAGTGTTAATAGTGGACCAGAACTGCTTAGGCTTGTGGTTGGTAGAGGTTTGGGTGGATTTATAGTAAAGGAATTTGTCTAATTTTATTTGCTTTTTGGCTTTATTGCGCAGTTCAAGGAATGATTGTCTATCTGAGTTATTTTTTGTTAGTTACCAGTGCTCCCAGGCCTTATCTCTGGATTTCATTAGGGTTCTAGTGGTCTTTTGTAACCATGGGGCATGCCTGGATCTGACTTGGGCATTTCTTACAGGAGCATGGGTGTTTAGGATGGAGAGGAATGTACTGTTGAAGAAGGTGACAGCCTCATCTAGTTTGAGGTATTTTAGCGGTGACCAGTTAATTTTTTGCAGGGAGGAGATGAAGGAGTTGGGGTTGAAGTTGGACTTTTTCCATATTTGCCTGTGGATAATGGACTTGAGACTGTTTGTGTGGTGCTGAATTAGGAAAGTGTGGGAGTGGTCACTAAGACTGTCAGGTAAGCAGTCTGCTAGGTAAGAGTGAGGGGCTTTGTTGACTAGGATCCACTCAAGTAAGGTATGATTGTTAGGGTTTTTGTTGATTCGGGTAAGGGATGGGATGAGTTGATTGAACCTTTGGAAATTAAGGTGAATGGTTGGAAGATTGTTATTACAGGATAGCCATTTGATGCTAAAGTCACTGCGAATGATGGTTTGCTGGGGTAGAGATAGAGTAGCCCAGCTCAAGAGATTTTCTAGGGGTGTAATATTTTGTCTTGCTGGGAAGTAGCATCCTATGATATTGATTGTTTTGTTTGGGTTTAGTTTGAGATTGGTGTAAAGGATTTCTTCATTGTTGTGGTGAGGGGCAGATGTTTTCAGTAGTTGAATACTGAGGTGTTGTTTAAATATCAGTGCTACAACACCTCCTTTTTTGGACAATCTGTCTATGCAAAGGATGTTGTAATCAGGTGGAAGTATGTCCTCACTTTTGATGTGAGGTTTGAGCCAGGTTTTAGTTAGGAAGAGAATATCTGGGGAATATATGCTTATGCTGGAACATAGTTCTTGGATTTTATTGCATATGCTTCTGATGTTTAGGGACATTGTAAGTAGGTCTGTTTTTTTTTTTTTTGACTAGGAGTTGAGTTGTGGCCAGCTGTCATAATAAATACACCACAGCCATATCACAAGCTGCCATATAATAAATACACCAACTGGCTCTGCTGCCACTGTAATTTTATATAACATAAACTCATGATTGTGAATTCATGACCTGCACTAAATTGTTTTTATATGAATTATTGTATCAAAATAAATATACTTCATAACTGAAAATTAATACAAAATAAACCAAGACAAACTGAAGGAGAGGAAATATATGAATTATTAAGTGTGACAGTTGATGTAAAATAAACATGTTTTATAAATGCAAATGACTACAGTATGTTGCACTTTTATGTAGATTCAAAGCAGGAGCAGAAGCCGGACATGAATTATTAAACATTCTTCTTTTACAAATTACTGCAAGCATCCAATTGGCTGCCCTCATGAAGGGCTTGGGCAGAATGCAACATGAATTAATAAGTGAGATTCGTGCTTGCTTGTCAAAATATACCTGCAGATTCATAACCTCTGCTTCTAGCCTGTCTGTCGACATAAGTACTTTGAATTAAAACCAAAATGAAAAATTAACATGCAGCATTTGGTTCATATTGGAGGACTAGAAGAAATAAACTTATGATTAGGATCAGAAATGGCCTGCAGACACAAAAGTGTGTTCCTTTGGCCCTGTTTTTACAATATTAGAGCTTCTCCGATAAGATACAGAGGATTTATTGGATAACTACAAAAAAGACATAATGCACCTGTTTTATGTAAAACCATACATTTACTAAGGAATGTTGCAACTCTGATATTGTTGCTTTTGTAAATTGCTTGAATTAAATGATTCAAATTCAGAGTTAGATGCAGATTTTTATTGGTTGTTATCAGCTATTTGTTATAACTATACAGCACATCAAACACTTCAAAACGCATAAATAAAATGCATAATAATTCATTAAAACACTACTCTCTATAAACTGAATGTTATGCTTAGCAATGTTATCACTTTTAATTTTGCATCTGGCCTTCTCCATCATGCCAAGGCATTTAAATAAACATTTAATGGTATAATGATCGCTACTGTTGAACACTAATCCCATCAGTTCTCCTAGATCTTCATGAGTATACCTCCGATACTCTGGACCACAACTCCAACACAGCATATAGTCTCTAATTTTACGATATGAACTAGATCCTCATCTCTTTAGTTGCAACTGAAATGAATATCTAAGTGAGCCATTATATTTCAATAGGAGAAAATGCATGTTATGAAACCATCAATAGTATGTCTTTTATGACATTTTTTCAATGGCACACATTTATAAAGGTGCGATGCAAATGCTGTTGCTTGTAATGTACTTTTTTTGCAAAGAGCAGGAGGCAGGCATCTCTTTGTGTATGAACCACTGAGTATGGCCCACTGTGGGGAAGCCACATTGTACTAATAAGTAGTAAATGCACTGTAAATTTACAACAGCAGTCAGTCGCAAAATTGTTAAGATTCATACTCTGACACTGCACTACAGTACTTGCAGCAAAAGAGTCCTTTAAAAAATATGCAGGTTTATGACATGTAAATGTAACCAGGTGGAGAAAAGAGGTCTTAATAATATGGAAATATATGTGAGATGAACAGAGTTGTGATTCCTTAACTGGATATGGTTGAAATTGTGCAGTACTCTATGGTCAACTCTAAAAGGGTAAAGCACAATGAACTCATCACAGCTACAGACTGCAACAATATTAGGTGAAGCCACATCACTTGTGTAGCAGCATACATTAACCATCAAAGCCACGGCTTGCTGCTGGTATACATGAAGTCACATCTGATGCCACCAGAAGTGTTGCTGCCAATAGTTACTGCCAATATCTGACATACCATAACTTTTCTGATCAAAGTATTATTTATTGTGTAAAGGTAGATCAGAGCATCTTATGGGCCTTGGTGGACATGTGCTACCTCCATAATAATTCTTACGCACACGTGCTTTATCAGTACCTGTTGAGACCAAGATATGTGCAGCTTTTTCTGTACTAGTTACAGAGATGTTTCAGAGATAAGCATAACATACATTTAGTACTTCCTGGGCTGCCACCTCCAGAATACTTAACAAGTTAATTGACACAATGTTTCTACATTTGCATCAGCATATATGGCATGCAAAACACTCCAGGAGAAAGCTAGCAATATGCATTTCTCCTGCAACCATACAAACTTTCCAAAGGTACTGGGAGACATAGAATGAACACACATAGTATTCTACTGATTGCCAAGTAGTGTGTTTCACACATAGAGTCATACCCAACATATTCACACAGTACCCAGGCAGTACACATTTTTCACTAATATGGCAGACATGTCAGTTATATTGCTGCTTCCATCATACTGAAATTCCACAGGGCAATTTAATTGCTAAGTGCTGGCACTTTGGAGAAAATTAAGACATACAGCTATATACATAGTGTGAACAAATGTAGTAATTTAGCACACACATACACGCTTACTGACAAGCTGTTACAGGAGGAAGTAGATACCCACTAGATTACTGGCTTGTAACGTCCGCATGGAACACACAGAGAATGGCAAGGACCTGGAACATTATGGCACATATTTCTGGCTTGCTCAAAGTCCATAGTTGCTACATTGAAATATCTGATGGAAGGGTTAGTCCAGTATAACACAAACACAGTTTACAAAATTTTCTAGGCCTTTTGCATGCTATTGAGGACAATGAATGCACAAAATAAGCAGAGTGGAACAATAACATCATAAAAAGAGTTATGTCAAACAGCATGTGATAGCAGCTACACAAAACACCTTAGACAAAAAAAAGTATAGTACAACACAGCACAAGTAAAGCAGTGCTGTTCACTTCAGAAATATGGACCCAGACAAGCACAGATTGACAACTCTGTAACATACACAGAACAAATGAGATGCATACATTTTCAATATCTGGTTGTACAATGTCTGGGCACGTCATGTATCAAACATTTTCTGCACAGGAGGGAGGGTGGAATGGGTCACAGTAATTGCAGTGTGTATAGGTTACGATGGATACAAAAGCACATGGATAGAAAAACACACAGTTGGTGTGGGAATAGCATGTCATGGAAGATGGAGAGCATGGTCTTGAAGTGCCATCACATGACTCTGTCCTCCTGTAATATGTTAGACATGCCACTAATGACTGCAAATTAAGGCCAATCAATAAATTTATTTCACTAGGAACTTGGACCCACCCAACAGAATTAGTGTGGAAACATGGAATAATGACTCAACAGGAATCTGTTGATGAGGTTTCCTGCCAAGGAATGTTGTGTGATTTCACCACCATGATGAGAGGTAGCAGACTGTCATGCACTTTTAGGTGCAGGAGGAGACGCATCCTAAAGTTATTGTAGACAACATTTCCACACCGGGCTATCATCTTTATGGAGATGAATATGAAAATGGTGTACACATTTGGCACAATAGCCCTCTTGAAACATATAATTATTGTGTTGGCGGACACTAAGCCCTCACAAAGCTGTTAGCTGAGATGGCTGACATCCTCTAGATGCCCATGGAGTACAGTGACCAGCTTCATGTGGAAGAGAGCTGCAACAGACTGTGAGTGGAAGATGGTTCAACACATCTGCTAATTGACCCTGGGAATTGCCCTATTGTCAGATGCCACATGTCACACAAGATTGGATGAGGCATCCCTGTGAGTCACCCACATCACACACACACACACACACACACACACACACACACACACACACACACACACACACACAGAACTCACCTGCCTCTGCAGCAGAAGGGAGATCAGCGATGGTGCTCACAGCCTTGGGAGCACCTCTACCAATAGGGATGGGGAGCACCCACAGTCTATAGCCTTGGTGTTGCCTGTGGGTGATGCCACACTCTCACCCTGGCGTGGGGACATTTATCCACCTAGGATGCTGAAAGACAGTATTATCTGACTGACTAAGATTGCTGTGTTTGTGCATCATCAACCATTTCTGCATTATCATTCACCCCGAGACAGATACCAACAAGATGTCATGATAGCAGTACTATAACAGTAAATATACAAGTCACACTGAAGTGAATGCACATACCTGTTATACATGTGTTCATCAGGGATGCATGCTAATGGTGTGGGGGGTAAGGGGGGTGGGGGGCATAGCCCCCCCATAGTTTGGATATATATTAAGTTTAGAAAAGAGTAATTTATTGAAATTGCAAGTATCCATGTGTATAGTTCAAAATATTTAAAATTGGTGGGGGGCTACGCCCCACAAACCACCCAATGTGGAGAGGCAGTGCCCCCCACACCCCCCATTATTATATATTCTAACTCCAGGGTTGCACTACAGTGGGGAAAAGGCCATATATAACTTTCAGTGAAATGTGATTCAGTGACTTGTGTTTTCAGTGAATTGAGCTTTCAGTGAATTGTGCACAGTCAAATGTGTTTCAGTGAAATGTGCTTTCAGTGAATAGTCCTAGACCCATGTTTATTCTCTCACTTTATTGTCAAAGCAGTTTTACATATGAAAAACCTCTTATGGTGTCTTCTCACTGTATGTCCAGAAGATAGATTTGCTTATTAGACACCACAACCACAGCCTGATCCTGCTGAGGCTGTTGGTAAGGAGTGTGAGAATAATGAGGCTAGAAGTGCCTCACTGGATGGAGATACTGACCCCCCCCCCGGCAAGCAGCTCAGCACCAGTGCATGAGGTACTCCAGCTGTAACTGGTGTAAGTTATGGGGGTTCCAGTAAGGATAATATAGATATAAGACCCTGATGTAGCTCTTCCTGGAGAGATTGTGGACTTGCCAAACCAATAGGCACTAAGTAATGGACCACCAAAAGACAGTATGGCCTGTAATACCTTCCAGTCCAATCCATTATCTGCTGATGGCTCCCAATGATCGTTGCTTGCCCAGTATTGTACGCAATATGACACTGCTCAGTCCCATCCTGGCTGCCTACAAGGTTTGCCTCTTTATGCTTGTTTCACACCTCATACATTATGCATTGCCCATATCTATGTATCACCATTTGTCTGTCATCTTTTTGTGTCTGTTTGTCCCACTTCTTCCCATCCTAGTGTATAGACATTCATACCTACCTGTCTGTACTGCTGGGTGAATGCCTGTCTGTCCCCATCCACTAACCTATACCCCTTTTCTACTATTCTTAACCTTACATCCTTCTCCCTATATAAATAAAAAAGAAGGACATAGCCACACAAAAAATTTGTCCTCCTTTCCCCCATCCTTTGTACTATTATATGTGTCCATTTCAGAGTAATCTGCTTGCTACATCCCCCCTTGCTATTCACCCCTTCACTCCCCATGCATGCAAATAGCTGCAACAAACCACAACTGCTATAGTGTGTCATAGCTGTATGCAGCATTTTGTGCTGTCTGATGAAGTCCACACTAGCAGAAGAATCCCTATGTACTTTGTTTTACTTTGGGGATGCATTGTTGTACAAGTTCTCACAGGATCTTGGAATGAGGAGCTCAGCCTCCCTATCCATTGTCTTTCATATCCATGGAAACTCTTCACTGCATGGTTATGTTTATGTGCATAGTTGCTACACTGCTTATGTCTGTACCATGAAGTACAGCTGGCTGCACAGGCATGCTGCATGGCTAGGCTTACATATGTGATAACTGCATGTGATGCTATGCAGTGCCACTCATCTGTGTAACTGTAGAACACAATGACAGAACAAAGCTGCAGTTTCAAGCCTATGACTTAAACCATCATATGGTTGCACAAACTGTACATGCATAGCACTGTTTTACTAGTAAGGATTTGTGCATTATAGATGTGAAAAAAACGTTGAACAATGAAATTAAACATGTGCATTAAAGAGCAGAATAATGCTGTTGATTTGTCAGCTGAATAAACACTTGAATCTAAGTACTACACCCATAAGTTGTAAACCAAGTCATTTTAAACTACTAATCTCTACATAAAACCAGATGCTTAAAAAGACAATCTATAGTTAGGTTTCTCATATGCATCTTTACATGAGCATCATTTTCATTTAGTAGTGTAACACAGATGATGGGCCAGATGGCACTTTCTATTAAGAAAATGTCTGTTTTGTGCACAACTGAATATGGCTTTACTGATAGAAACCAATAATTACTTGCCAACTAACATATAATCCTTGACTAATTTAACATAGACATAGATGTTTTGTCCGGCTCTTGCCAGAAAAGTTGAAATTTAATATTTGTGTTAGAAAAGTAAAGGACACTGTATTGAGCACTGTGCTGACTAAATTGATGTATTTTCCCTGAATATCTTACCTGCAGGTTTTCACATAACAGAACATTTAACTAATGTCTTATCTGTAAAGAGTTAGCCAGGACTTTTTCAACAGCATCCTTCATGTTTGCTTATAGTCATTTCCACCAAATTAAATTTAGCTGATATCTCATTCTAAACCATGAAAGTTCTTTTCTCAGCCAAGGGTTATTCTTCACTGTTTTGGACTGTTAGTCTTACAACCTGGTTGTCCTGTGTTCAGTGATATGGACCCTAGATATGAACTCAGTATATATCTACAGTTCCTTAAGGGCAACTTCCCTGTGTTGCGAGTCTCTAAGCACAAGTCCTAGATGTCCTAAATGCTGTTAACTGTTATGTGTAGCAAAGCATTGATGGGGTAGATTCTATTTGTGTATGAGCAATGATCCCTTTGTTGTTTTTTAATTGTTTCCCTTCTTTTTATTTGTGCAACAGATATATATATATATATATATATATATATATATATATATATATATATATATATATATATATATATATATATGTATGAGCTCATGGAGTATGAAGGTCTTTGTTCCTCTGACCTGGGACTACAGGAAGAAAAAATGAGATTAGTAATATTTTTGTCATGTTGATCTTTCAACTATTTATGATTAGAAATTCGGTTTATTACAAATACATAACTCAACCTTTCATATGAAACTCTGATCCTGAACTCCCTGTGCTCTAAATCCCAAAATGCAGAGCAGCAATAACTGGTTTCTATAGGAAATCACTACAGCTGCAGTCTCTCTAAGTGCAACAGGAGGGGTTCCTTTACTCCAGGAATCATTTCCCTTCTTCATGTGTGTGTGATCAAGGAATTGTACATGTAAGTTTGGAAGGGGGATGTTGTTTTCATCTTTTGGCTATTTTTGTTCAGAAACTTGGTTCCTCACTGTCTTCTAACTCAGCCTCTCATGCTACAGCTAATATCAGATATCTGATCTAACAAAGAATAATGTCATTATAACAATGTTTTTATTTATTTTTTACATTTGCTTACTGAGAATGTCTGACTGGGCTAGAGGCACTTTTCAGTGGCGGCCCAGGGAGAAAAGCTCCACTAAAACAAAACTATTACAGAGATAAATACTGACTAACTTGTAGTAATAATAAGGAGATACAGAAAACAATAGAGCAAAAACAGAGTTATACAGGATACAAAGACAGTACAACATGTCTGTTGGAAAGGAGAAAATGTAACAAGCAACAGTGTTCAGTATGCAATTACATATATGTAGTATATGCAAAAATAGAGTTGTTAATACCAATAGCAGGCACATGTTACATGTAGCATGGTTTATATCTTCTGCCATTAATGAATAGCTATAGTATGAAGACAAGACATAAGTCAATTTATTACAAACTGGTCATAAGGATGCAGTGGACCAAATTAACATTCAGCATTTACTGCAAGAAGCTGTCTTGCTTTCCCTTTATCACTCTAACACCACCATTTTTTGATAAACTGAAACGCAAATCATCAGATAGTGAACAGCTATAAACTATATTATGTGAAGTGTCCATATATTATGAGATTTAGGTGAACCGAAAAAATCCTACATTAAGGGATCCCAAGTAGAACCTAGGATCTGAAACTGAAAAGTGTAAAAAACTTACCTCTGTAAAAAGACACAGATGTAATTAAGACTTATAGCATATATAAGAAATGGTATTTTCATAGATGTTGAATAAGTCTTGCTAACCCCTCCAGTGAATGGTTACATGTTTACAAATCTGGAATACAGAGAAGAATGTAGGAACTAAGGGTATGATTGTAGTGGCAAAGAACATGATGGTAATTGTAACTTTGTTGTTAACTGAGTCAATCCACAGTAACAGGAGTAATAATAATCCCTGTGCATTCCACACTCTTCTAAGCCAGGAAACCACTTGCCACCTGAGAACCTTTCTATAAAATCCTCAACTCTAAACACAAATAAGAATTGCAACATCTGATAAATAATGTGAGTTGCAAAAGTTTTAACATGAAAGCACTCCAACAGACAATGAACTAGACACTATTGTTAGAATCTGAGGTCTTTCTGTAGAAGCTGATTTTATATTGCCAATTTATGAAAGAGAAATGGTATTTTGTTTACCAAAACCTGACTAGTGTCATGGTTAGGCAAAGGGTTATTTGTAGGTGTAAAAGACTGATCTATGATAGCATAAAGCTTTCTAAAGATGGATGACAAGAGGTTATAGCATGCTATTGGCTTGTGATATTGCAGAATCTATGCAAATTATGTATATAATAGTTTCCTGATTTTCAAACCAATGTTAACCTACAAAACAATACATGTTAAATGGCAAGGATAAGTGATAACATTATGTAAATTAATATTTTGCATAAGATGGTACTATTTGATCACCTGTAGGTCACAGAGTTTTTATGTAATGAATATAGTTATGAAAATATAGCTAATAGTCATAACTGCTTTAACATAAAAGCATTTATATCTCAGTGTCTTCACAGTGTTCATCATGTTTTAATTGTAATTTTTTACTAACACTCACTGCTTGCATACACCCCCAGCATAGTATCACACTCCAATTTTGCATTATTAATGTAAAACTGGAAAATCTCACATTTTCTAGAACTTTTTGTAAACATTCCTTAATAACTCCAGCTTTGTACATCTCATGCTGACAATTTCATTATGAATGCTATCATATCAGCTTGTAGATGCTACCTTAGATTTAGGTATACATCTTTATCAGATCTACAGAAATTTGACTTTGAAGACCCTGACAATATACTCATTTCAGGTCCACAGGAAATAAACACTTGTATATTCTTACAGGATATGCAAGAAATTTGCTTTCCTGATGATTACCCTCTTAAAGGAAGCAGTAAGTTAATGTGTGCAGGAATGATGTTTTATGCACACTTTATGTGTTTGTTTGTGTATTTGTTTATGTTTGGTAAAGCTTGATGATGTATAGTAGTGTGTGAAACAATCAGTAAATGATTTACATCTGGAAGAAAATCAATTCACAGTACACAGTAATTATAAGTATGTGTTAATCCTTCTCAGAGCGATGAGAGAGAAGTCTCTATATCTGCTGTTCTGTGCCTCCTAACATAATTACTGCCTTATTCTTCTCAACACATCTTTCTCAGTACAGCATGCTTCCTTGTCAGTATCTGTCATTTGTACATTATTGTTCCATGAAGTACAAACAGGTATCTTTCAAAATTCTTCATTCACGGCTCTCAGATCTACTGACAGATAAATATAAGCTAAACACTCTAAATGCTGAGCGAAAATGATCTGAACATTAGGTAACATGGTTTTAGTGGAGTGCTCCAACTACAACCTTCTTGGCCAAAGAAAAGAGAAAACACTACACGAATAACATATGACTTCACTTCTGGAAAGGTTGTCTGGTTAACAGTTTGTTTGTGTTTGAGTAAACTGCTGTTAATTCAGTCCTCTCAGGTTTAATTAAACAAGGAGTCCTGCAGGACAAGGAAGTGTTTACTACAATAGTTTTCAAGCAAACAACAGTGTTTCGTTTGGGCATTAATTGTGCCTGATACGTCTGTTATGCTGTAACTAGAGCAGTTCTCCTGTGGGGTCTCCCGGGGTTAATTAGGTGAATGAAACAGGTACACGATAATCACTAGCAGATGGACCAACTGAATTTTTCAATAGTCCACAGTGGGAGGAGGTATTCCTTCCAAAAAGGAAAAAAAATCATGCTGCTCAGCATTAAGGGCCTTTTTTCTCTCTGGATGTTTATTAAATTACTGACAAAACTGCACTGTGTGAACTATTAATGTCTTTATATATGTGTGGCCTTCCAAATGCAAACAATGGACCTCTTGGGGACATGATTTTGTGTATCTTAACAGAGCTTAGCTGGCATGTCTATTATGTGAAGATGCTACCTGATGTTAAGAACTGCTTGGGCTTCAGAATGAAAGTATTTGAAAGGCTCTTAATGAGACACAAACTGCCCATAAACAATCACACCCTTTATCTCCGAATGAGCAGTGAGGTGAGATAAAATGTTTAAATGCTCTGCTACATATGTTGTTCATCACATACCACATTTTGATGTCCTGCAGCATTCCTCGTTTGGATCTGCTCCGTGTTTTGTTTCATTGGTTGCTACTTTTTGATATTTTGCAGAATGTCTTGTTCATTTACAACTGTAGCATATCAAACTAAAGTATTCACAAAAAAAATTTAAAACAACTATTCTGCACATCTTATGTTAATAAATAGAGTAAAACAGGAAAATTTGGGATGCAAAATTATTTAAAGCACTACCTTTTTATTACCTATCTGTATGAGTATGTGATTATAGCTTATCTGGGCTGGGATTTAGAAAAATCGCAAACACATCATGCCAGACTAGCTACTATTTACCTACTGAGCATGATAAAGCCCAGAGTTCATTAAGAATTAACAATGTGGAAAAGTAGTGTGAAACAAATGACTCATTAAATATCCCACCCATGGCTAGACCAGGGAATATGGTGAGAGCATGTATACATGAGCAGTTTCTGCAGTCTGAGAAGAGAAGCTTCTTTGAGTAAGGGTTAGTCAGCTCACATGCATTCAGAAGCAGTAAGGCAGAAATATGTCTAGCATCTTTACTGGGCCAGTACAAGCTGGTGTCATCGGTTTTTAACTGCATTGAAGGATGGAAATGCGAGTATAGAAAAGTTATGAAAAAAGGGGAGGAAAGGAGTGAGAGACAGAGAGAGAGAGAGAGAGAGAGAGAGAGAGAGAGAAGCACAAAAGGGGAAATGCTAAGAAAATAATAGAATGGTAGTGAGGAATGTAGGGTCAATTTTTTTGAACAAGTGCAAATTTTATATAGCTAAAAAAAAGTAAGTTAGAGGAGGAAATAAAGGAAGTACAAGGAAGGTAAACGGGTTAGCATAGGTAGTCAGGGGCATAGGAATGAGTCTAGAAGACAGACATAATTGACAGTGGAGTTGATGACACACTGAGGGTGGAGGATCATAATTGAATAAGAGACATCAGACAAAAACAGAAAAGACAATGGTGGTAAGGAGGATTAGATAAAAAAGGGCTAGCATAGATACAAAAGGCAGAGGATCATGGGAATGATGGCTATATTATAGGGCGTGATACCACCCTGCCCCACGTAGGACATACTGCCTCTTCAAGCTTATTCCTCTGCAGAAATGAGTCAAGGCCACCACTAAGAACCATAGCGGACCCTACTGTTGAAGCCCAAAAGCGCAAGGCTGAAAGGCCTATCTGTATCCACTTTCTCAGCTGTAATATCAGAGGATTACCCAGCAGCTTTCAGTTGGGATGGAGAGGTATTGTTGGTCATTTGGTGCTTCAGGTCTGAGATGGGGTCACATCTGGTGCTATAGATTCTATTATGCTTTTGACTATTGGCTATGATATTACCACTGCTTTGCGCAGTGGTAATATCATAGCCAATGAAGGTTTACTGAAGTGTGATTATTGCTATTTGTAAACTTTACTCAATAAACTTTATTGCTATTATATAAAAAAATAAAATAAAAGGTGAGAAACAACAAAGCAAACAGAAAGAAGTGTAATAAACAGAAAGGATAGCAACTAAAATAATGGTAGTGAGAGATTCCAATATACAACGACATGCAGTACTATACTGGTAGTAAAAGTGCAGTACACCAGGAAAACAAACTGTGGGAGGTGTGAACTACCAGTAAACATACATACGACTTGACCTTGGAAACCCTGCAAACTATATGCACAGTCTGCATGTTAAAGGGACTGATTCACACATGTATGTACATGTGAATACATTTTAGCATAGGTGCTTTCCTATGCTGAATAAGGGTTACTCTGCCTATGGCAGTTGCTGCTTAAACATTAACTCCATTGAGCTCTACACATGACTCAGCCAGAGGATGGCATTCCTCCAACCTTTCAAAATGAGGAAAAATAATTCCCAAAAAACAGAAGGATGAAAAAATTCACTTTAAATTTTTTTTTGGGGCAAGCCCCCCTGTAAACCCCAAGGTTATATATACCAAATCCTTGATCATACCAAGTGAAGATAGAAGATATCTCCCTAAAGAAGTGAATAATTGCCAACATACACTTAGAAATCACACCAGCAATGATTTCCTTTGGGGAAGAGTGGGTTGCAATCTGACTGCTGAAGTTTGTTTTCCTGTTGCACACTGCAGGGTTAGTGTTGTAAAATATGGTAACAAAGATTTAGCTGTATAATATGCTGTATGACTGTCATGGTGATTATGTTCTGTGTAACCCAACAAATAACATCATGATGCTGGAAAATACTAATAGCCTCCTCACAATGTTCCCATGCTTGAGAATGAACAATATGCCTCACAGGTGTCCAGGCATATGCTCTGCACTGTGTAGAATGTTCAGTGAGGTACAAAATGTAGATGTAAGTGATTTAGAGACATTCATGAGCTGAACCCTCTCTTCCAATATCATTGCATTGAAGAGGACTGAAGCGGTCAAATGTAATGTAGAGATCCTCATTGTGGCACAGAAGAAGTTTTAGATATTCTGGAGGAAAACAGGTTACAGCTGGTTTCAATGAAGAATGCCAAGTTTCTGTTTCTTTAAGGCATGTACAAATTCTTTCATAGTACTATGTGTGACTATAAGTACACCAATATATGTAATTACAAATGCGTGCTGGGGGAATTATGACAAAAGCGGTTACTTCTTTAAACAAGGTGAAGGTGTAGGAAAATAGGTAGAGTGCTACGAACAGGTTATGCACAATGGATATCTAGGCTAATGGGACCCACACCCTGCTCTGGTTGTGCAATGCAGCTCTTAAAGGAGACACGCTTGCCTTGAGATACGACAGGATGGCACACAGCTTTACAGACATATAGCATATGTTCAGTTCACATAGGGCTGGACATAACAGCAATATGGAAATTCTACAGGTGCCCATATAGGAACAATACAGCTACAGAAATAGTAATGTAAGTATGGAAAATTGATCAAAGCAGCATCTTCCTGTGATATATCTACAGAAGATTATATATCACCTTGCACAACAAGACATCATCTGCACCTGTAGATTGTAAGCCAGTGTGTTTGTTGCATCTGGGTTGGAATGTTTATGTGTGCACTCATACATGTAGGATTGAGACCTAAAGTGAGTTAAACTAACATGGAGGTATACTCTCAAGTAGTGAGTGGCCAGGTGCAATAGATATTACCAGTGTGACACATGTTTTTCATGAATGCAGTAATATGACAATCGGGGAGAATCATGGGGTAGCAAGGTGTCTGCAGGGATGAAGTCTGGAAGGAGTGGTTCTCTAATTCAGAGAATGACATGCAGCTATAACTGGAATGTGCTTGGCAGGATCTTGTGATTGACATCAATGCTGTTGGTGGCCAGGACCACAGGTACAGGCAGGACAAGTGTAGTTCTCTCAGCATTACCCCCTCTGCTGAAAAACAGGCATATGACCTTGTACAGAAAGGTAGGGAATAGGAGGGGGGTTTGGATGGAGATGGAAGAATTTCTGGTCTCTGATAAGGGGATAATGAATTTCTCACAGTCCCATGGTTTCATAATGGACATTGGAGAGAAGCTGCAATGTTCCCAATAAATATTCATTGCAATTGCCCCTGGTGAGTATTGCCTCACCTGTTTTAAATTATAATTACTTCCCACTACTGCTATATGCACTCCACATCTCAACAATATTGTGAGTTTTGGGTATTGTAGGAGCATCTGGTGAACAACTTCTGCAGGGACCTGGATCAGTTAAGATAATATCAGGACGTTTTGTATGCACCGTAGTTTTAAATCTGTAATGGGGCAAATTTAAATGTGGTGGGTTATACTTTCTACTTCTCTGTCCCGTATCACCACTGCAGAACTGCTAGTGCCTGATGTCAGAAGGTCATTTGACTGTGGTGATAACGGCCATAAACAGCTTGCAAAGCCAGAGTGCAGAATGTCTATGTTGGACACAGGGAGGATACGGACCAGATCTTCTACTCATGCCTTGGAAACAACCTCTGTGTCTGTAGATATTCATCACGCACAAATCACACAGGGAGGATACGGACCAGATCTTCTACTCATGCCTTGGAAACAACCTCTGTGTCTGTAGATATTCATCAAGCACAAATCACACAGGGAGGATACGGACCAGATCTTCTACTCATGCCTTGGAAACAGCCTCTGTGTCTGTAGATATTCATCAAGCACAAATCACACAGGGAGGATACGGACCAGATCTTCTACACATGCCTTGGAAACAACCTCTGTGTCTGTAGATATTCATCACGCACAAATCACACAGGGAGGATACGGACCAGATCTTCTACTCATGCCTTGGAAACAACCTCTGTGTCTGTAGATATTCATCACGCACAAATCACACAGGGAGGATATGGACCAGATCTTCTACTCATGCCTTGGAAACAACCTCTGTGTCTGTAGATATTCATCACGCACAAATCACACAGGGAGGATACGGACCAGATCTTCTACTCATGCCTTGGAAACAACCTCTGTGTCTGTAGATATTCATCAAGCACAAATCACACAGGGAGGCCAGGTTAGTGCAGACACCCGCAGTCAGAACAGTGTGGCACCCTGTGGGTCAGTCATCAATATCTGACAGATAGGGCATATTGAATGCACACATGGTGCTGTCTCCCCCCCGATCTATCTGGTTAAATTGATGTGACCCACCATATGTGCAGGCCCATCATGTTACCCCAGGCTAGTACCTCCAAGGCCTTTTACAAGCTGATTCAAATAATGCAGGGTTTTTAAGATGACCACCAGGAGTGCATGTCCTGTTTTTTAATCACAGTTTAGATAGACTAAATCTCATACAGGACTGGCAGACTTTGTCCACACAGAGAATTCAGCACTTCCTCCACTCATGGTAGCCATTGTAGGTCTGAACAGCCAAGGCTACAGTGATGAAGGAAAGTATTTCCGCAAACTCATCAGTTGTGGATGTGTCTATGGGCAAAATCAGGCATCCCTGCTGTCATGGCAATGGCACATCTGGTAACAGGCAATGGCCACACTCATACAACACATTAACAACTAACCTGGGATGTAGTGTTAGCGTCTATATTATAACATTGCCAGTTCAGATTGTCAAATCCTAAAACTTCGACACCTAAGCCTCGATAGCTAACAATAGCGAATGGCCACATCATTGAATTCTTTCCTCGGGAAAGAATTCGGGTGGCCATCCATAAACAAAATAAACAAACACACCCAAATATAGTGGGGGGCTTCACCCCCCCACCCCACACACACACACACACACACACACACACACACTTATGTGGGGGGGTTGTGCCCTCCATACAGCCCTTAACTAAATATACCAACTCCGAGATCTCTCTACATTGGGGAAAGGGCAAATCCCGGATAACAGCCACGCAAATTCTTTCCTGAGGAAAGAATCCGATGATGTGGCCATTTGCTGTTATAAGCATTCTAAGCATTTGACACATAGATGTTGATGATTAAGCATTTGACAACCTAAGTGCTGTTGACAATTCAATAGTAACTGTAGTGTTACACATGAAACTCCTGGTAGAGGCAACTGTCTTGTATGGGGTCACATACAGGCTGCTCAGCCATCTACCATGCATGTTCTGGACTTGTCCAGTTGATGAAGCTGAAGTCCCAGAATTACTGCTGAAGATGTGTCCCAACACACACACACACACACACACGCACACACACGCACACACACACACACACACACACACATACACACACACACACACACACACACACACACACACACACACACACACACACACACACACACACACTTCTACAGCCCCCATAGCCACACACTCAGACCTCTGCTGTCAGTGCCCCATCACAAGACATTCTCCCATAATCCCCTGCAAGCCCCCATCTTATATACATTGCAGAATGAAAATTTCAGTCAGTACAATGCTTATACATTTCTTTGTACAAGACATTGCACATTTGTGCCTCCCCCCTGTGCAAGTGATAACAGTTGTGCACTGCCTTTTCTTCTGTGTTACTTGGCTTACCTATTCCTGATGCACAATGTGGCCAGCCTATACATACTTAAGTACAGTCTAGTGTTAGTTTTACACATGTCTGTTTTTCTGTAATATATATGCCATGATAAGGGCCAACGCTGGGGGGGGGGGGGGGGGGGCAAGCTGCTGCCTTTTTGCCAGTGCCACAGCATGCTGCACCTATCTACATCTATCATGTTCATTTCATGCTGCAGTTCCTCTACTGACTTTTCCTCTTGCACAGCCACCACTGCCTGTTGTGCTGGGAGATTCTCTTCCTGCATGTGACCTCTCTGCTACTTCCTACATATGATATTGTGTAGCATTGCACACACTGAAAATATTTTAGCGCATGTTCCCAGGTCATACTTCCAGGCAGCGAAGAATGCCTTCAGCATTTAAAACAATGGTTTGTGATACATCATGGTAGTCCTGCTCTGTCTCATTCTGTGGATTCATGTTAGATGTCAGCATCCAGGGATCTGGGGTTTATTTGTAATCACCAATAATAAGTTCCTGGGGGAATTGACCCCTCACAAACTATTGATAAAACTGAGAGGTATGCCATATGTGTGAGTTATGATAAGTGTCTGTGTGCCCAGAATTTAAATTGTAGATGATATCCTCTGCATTTCAGATTATCTCAAACTTAATGGTGTGTTACCCTTTGGCTAATGTATCTCCTTCCCAGGCCATTGTTTGTGGCCTTTACTTTAATGCTGGTGCAGTCCATGCCCCCTAATAATTCAGGGAAATGGGATATGTCATATAAGTCCTGCATTCTGTTGGCTGTCTGTTCTGTGGTATGTGGAAACCATAAATGCTCTTCCATATGCTTCAGCATAGAATCAACAAACTTATGAAATATTCTCAAGGGCTAAATGCCTGTGATGCCCCAAGTGTGTGCCCAACTGGTTGAGGAAATGTCTCTGTTTCCACTATACCTTGGTAACCACTGGGATAAGTAATCAACAACTCCTGTGAACTTGAAGATGACTCTGACATTTGTCAACCATCTCTTATTTGTTGACTCAATTCACGCAGTAGCAGTTCACAATATTGTTGATATGGAGTCCATGAAATGTTGAGTGCAGTCAGATGGCATGCTACATCACCATGGCTTATGACAGAAATAGCGTCTTGTTGCATGTAGCCATTAACTAATGCTGCTGCAACCCCTAGCATATTTCCATGCTTCTCCTTAGTGAAGACATGGATTTGGCTGATGTCAGTGCCACTGGTGTTTAAAAGCCATATTACTCTCTTTATACATTTATGAACTTCTCCATTCTCTTATTTTACCTCATTTTCGTACACAGAGCCCCTCATTTTAATAGCATTGCTCATTATCATCTACTTATTCAGCCTTTGCCGTATACCATGGGCAGCTCATCTTTTTGTCATCTATCAATCATGCAAGCTGGATGTCTGAATCGCAGACACCCTGCTTGTGACAGATTGTCATACAAAGTCACATACCATAACTCAGCTAATATTTCTAAATCCCAGTTATTATTACTTGATAAGGTATGACATCTTATCCTTGAGAGTTATGAGAAATTTTCTGCCTAAAATGTAACACTGCTGTAATCACAAAGTCTGTACTTTATCCTGGTGAACAAATGCTTGCCTAGTTTTGCATACTGGAATGTCTTTATTATGTCCAGTTATATTTGTGTGTCACAGTCTTCTCACTGCATTATCACCTCATGCTTTTGATAAATAAACCTTCCTTTATATAAAACTGTACCTAATATGTAGGCTTCTGTTTACCTTGTATATATGAAATTATTTATTTAGACTACAGGAAAAACATGTATGTAGGAAATACATTATTTAGCTTACATGGAGACCTCCAAGTATTTCTGAATATGATGCCATGGTATGGCTGGAAAATGGTTTCACTTATTGTTATCATGAAAAAAGAAGCATGGTTAGAAATCATTGTAGCTGGCCCCTTAGAGAAAAGGGATGAAGCCATCACAATAACCCAGATGATCTGGGACTGATTAGTGATTATGGACCTGCAGGTGTCAGTTGAGTAGATGGGATTTAGTGGCTGACCCCAGCTCATCTCTGATCCTTGATAGAGGGAGGCAGCCTCGCCCACCATGTTGAGGCAGGATTCAGCAAGCAGCAGAAGTGCAAAGAAATGTATTATTATATGTGCATGTATGAGTCACTGCAGTAGCATTGTGAAGATCAAACTGCCATGAGGTTAAGGGTCAAGGGTGAGTACATAAGTCTGATGACTGCCTTGATGATGACATGCTACATATGTCAGCTGTTCACAGCATTATGGGAGACATAGACATGACAATTGTTAGGCAATTGAGAGAAAAATGATTTAGGGGAAAAAAGCACCTAAAATCATCTGCTGCATCAGAACTGCTGTCTTTCACCTGACCATGCAAATAAATGTTTCTCTTTTCTTCTCACCTGTTTATCTATTAGGTCCATGAAGTACAGTTAATCTAGTCTGTAAATGGACAATCACAGTAATGCGTTGGTCAAGGGCTGTGATCTACAGTCTCTGGTATGATGTCATAACTGAAACAGCTATGGACAGTTTCAATTAGTTTATAAAAAAACATACATTTTTTTATGCTAGATGTGGACTATAGGTGAATATTAGGCTAACTTCTCTTGCAGGCCAGTTTAAGCTTAGCCAGTTATCCCATTTGTTAAAATTACCCATGCCTTGTCTGAAGGTCTATATTGATAAACTACCCATAGGACAGTGATTAGTAATGGGTGAGATAGTGATTATTTCTAGGGAATGCCACTGAATGTTTATAGGGGTCATCGTGCAAGCAGAGCATTTAAGTCCTACCTCTGCCCATAAGTAGTACACGGAGCAGTCCTGAAGTACAGTTCCTCATTCCTATGCATAGATCCAGGATATGCATGGATAGGGTCAGGGATAAACTTTGTTTTACATGGAGGAGGAGGAATCTGGTTGAGAGAAGTAGCAGTAACTTCCCAGAGATGCACCTATCTTTCCAAACAGTTCTGTTGAAGTTACAGAAGAGGTTGTGACCCCCAGAATGAGTATTTCTGAAACCAGCTGACTTATGAATGTGCAGTAGGTCCATCGCTATAAGGTCAGAGGAAGACCTAACAAGCCATTCACAGGTCCCCCCTCAGCAGTCGGTAGGATACTGAATACAGTAGTAGTGCTTTGAGACAGTCCATGTAGGACTTATGTTTTAGGCCCTGTATTCTATTTATGAGGACTCTCTGTGAATATTAGAGTTATTGCATATGTTTGGCCAGATACATGTCCAAGGAGGCATTGTACTCAATGATTGGCCTGATGAGCACAGAGCAAGGGGGTATAATGACATCCCTGCTCCAAGAAGCTATTCCTTTGCTTATAAGCTGTACAATATAGAAAGATTTTCTTACCACTACAAACTCCTGCTGCTCAAATGTGAGGTCACTGTCCCCATATGTCCCCAAATCACAAACAAAATTGTCAACTCTTAGAAGCATATTGTCAATACAGTAATTTCCCATGGTAGTACTTTTTACGAAGGATACAATAATGCACTTTCTAGCATTTTGTTTTAGTCCATGGTTCTGGCAGCATTTATTTGTGGTAACTTGTATGAACAGTCACCTAACTTTCAACCAACATGTGTCCATTGTTTTAAGAATGTCCTTCTATATTGCTTAGTTTATAAACAAAGGGAGTGTTTATAGATCTAGAGATGCCATTGTCCCCCTTTGCTCAGCCCTCATTAGGCCAATCATTGAATATAATAATCCCATTTGGCAAATGCAACAATTGAATGTCCACAGAGATACTTTACTAAAAGATACAAGGCCTAAACAACATATCTTGCTTAGACCAACTCAAAGCCCTGTCACTATAGTCAGTATCCCACCGACTGCTAAGGAGTGACCTGTGTCTGGCATACAAGGCATACTGTGACTCATTTCTGATGGATTTACTGCACATTAGCAAGTCAAATTGCATCAGATATAATCAGCTTAGGGATCTAAATGTCTTCTGCAAAATCAATAGAAAGTTTTACAGGGACAGGTATATCTCACACAGGGTAGCACCACTTTGGAAAACACTCTACAGCCACATAAAACAAAGTTCATCCATGACTATATTCAAGTGCAACTTAGATCTATGGATGGGAAACAGAAAACTTGCCCCAGGACTGCCCACCATACTACCAATGGACAGATACAGTTCCTAAATGATTTATCCAATGCAGGAGCCCCACCTAAGATTATCTAAAGGTAGGACCTCAGTTATTCTCATTAGGGGTAATATGTAATCATTGACCATGGGATGGGTAAGACCAGCTATATCCAGATGGCATAGGTCATTCTGAGCACAAAAATGTAAACTGGCTAGGCTTAAAATGGTCGACATGGACAGCTAGCGTAGTACTCACCTATAAACCTTAGAAGCTATGCCAGCCCACTGGTTCTTTTCCTTCATCTATATGAATGCTTTTTATTGCAGTCCTCTATGTCTTTTTCTGCTGTGAGTTCATGTGGTACTGAGTCTTAGACCTTATTCTTTGAAAATTGTACATATAATGTTTTCATCTTACTTCATCTTGATATATAAAACGCATTTTAAACTTTTATTGTTTTGTCATCTAAAAGTACTTTTCATTTTTACTGTTTTGAGCTCTTGTCATAATTTCCCAAGTGAAAATGAACAATTACTTTTATGGGTATCAGACTTTTTTAAGAATTGTCGTTTCCCTTTTGAAATGTCAAGATTCATGATAGCAAGCTCTGAAATGACAAATATAAGGCCCCAAACACAGAAGAACAGCGAATATTGAACATTGCTTTTATCCGTTAAAGTTGCTATTTTTGTTGCATTTCACTTACCTGATAAATAATTAAAATAAATAGAAATGCTGCACCTCCTTTTTTATTTTCATGGATGTGTAAATGTTAACAGCTGTTTTGTCAAGTTCTCATTTTGTCAGTTGTTAGTAGATGCATCACGACCCATTAAATGCACAGTTAGCTAGTGTTACACATTGTTAGTATTGTGAACTGAATATTATATTTCCGAATTCCCACAAATATACAAATCTTTTAAATTTTTGATTCTTCTGTTGCAGGTCACTGTTAGATATAGCAGCATCGGGTATCAGACTTTAGTATACTGATCTCAATAGTCCTTTTTAACGCGGTATTCACAACTGCCCTTCTTTTCCTTGCTAGTTTGACTATTTCTGCAAACTTGCAGTAATAATCCATACATAAGGCATATGGCTTCATTAAAATGTAACAAATCATTGCTCATTCTGCTCAGTGGATAACTTGCTAAGGAGTACGCTAACATCCCCTTGTTTGGATTTTTTACGGTATACATTGTAGATGGTACAAATTAGTGCTACTTTTTCTGTCTAGGTAAATTCTTAACGCTTGTGTAATATTTCCTGTTCTTATCACTACCTTTCCCAGCTATGAATTCCATATCTTCGCAATTATTTATTTTATTTTATTTATTTTTTTCAGGTAAAAAAGAGCTGTGTTTGCCAGCTTTAAACTGCAAGCCCTGGACATTGTTAATTTCTTCCATTTAAGAAAAATAAGGCCAAATTTTCTTTTATTTCTAATGATTTTTGCACAGGCTATACCCATGTTACAGATTTTTTCCTTTACTACATTTTTTAAGTCTGTGATTTTACATATCCAGAATGTTTCTTCTTCTTCATCCTCCTCTTCTACAGGTAATAGCACTACCATTTTGCAAAATTAATATATATTTCATCTTCTAGCAAATCGTCATGCATCTTTGGTAACTATGATCTACTCTTGATTTATTTATTCATTTGTTTATCTTTGTTGAGCAGAGTACTCTGACTGGGCAGAGCTCTTTTCAGCAAAGGCCTGGGGAGAAAAGCTTCATCTAAATAATGTAAAACAATTGAACATTGACACAGTCAAATGTGACACAAGGTTACATTTCTAGAGTTAATACAGAAATGATTTTGCACTTACAGTTTGGGAATTACATGATGACAGTTTGAGCTACATTTAATTTCATTAATGTTACTTATGACAGTATGAAAATGTGTTTGATATTAACAGAGTGAGCAGAAGTCGTCAGATGTTCATGCGGTAGTATTGGTTTCATTTTCAGTAACAATAGTGACATTTAGTGTTATGCTTGAAAAGTAGGTAGAAAAGGGAGGAAATATAATGAGAGGTAGAAAGAATGAGATAATAGTGGGGCGAGAGAGAAATACTAGTGAAAGGTGTGGTAGTGACGGATAGAAAGGTACAGATAGTAGCATTGAGTGAGAGGCATGTATGATGTTAGTGAAAGGTGTAAAGGTGTGCCACACAGAGGATCAAGTGAGGTGGGTATGTGTGGAGGTAGTAAGCTAATGTGTGAGAGAAAGGGGATCAAAGGGGGCCAGAGGTACTGTAAGTGTTAGCCTGGGATTAAGCATAAGCAGGGCACGTGATTCGCTGAGATGTTGTTTAAGGTTGTTCTTAAAGTCTGATAGTTTGCCTTTTTGATTTTTTTTTTCAAGGATAGTCTTCCATAGTTTGGAGACGTGATAAGACTATAGGGAGACACCTGCTGAGTTATTTTATTTGGATATTATTAACAAGAATTTTTGTCAGAGTGGACATCCCTAGTGGGGAAATAAGACAGTGAGGTATTTTTCAGTGATGGGCATTTATCAGGGTGGTGTACTAACATATGTGCAGTTACTAGCTGTGAGTAATTAGGTGATTGTGTAGTTCTAGACAGTTATGCTGGTTTAGAACTAGACAATCATATGTTGTATAGAAAGTATGAGTGGAAAATCTAGCAATTTTTTTGAAGCCCTGGTCAAGTTTAGATTCAAGTGTGGTGCTCAGGTTTGTTAGTATGGGAGATGCATACACGAGGGAATGGAGGAGGAAGCTTTTGGCTAATGTTTGCTTTGGTATGTCAATACGGTAAGGGTTGATCCTGTATAGTGAATCTAGTTTTTGACAGTTCTTTTTAACAGCATTTAGAATATGATGGTTGAATTTAAGTTTCTCATCTATAACAACAACGCAAAGTAATTTGCTATGTGAAACTATTTTAATATCAGTACTGCTTGTTGATGTTAATTTGTAGGACTGTTCTTACTTTTATTTATTTATTTTATTTATTTAACATTTGTTTACTGGGAAAGTCCGACTGGGACAGAGCCCATTTTCAGTGGATGTCTGGGGAGAAATGCTCCAGATGCATGTCTTTGGAATGTGATAGTAAACTGGAGCACCCTGAGGAAAGTCAAGCAAACACAGGGAGGGCATGCAGACTCTACAGAGAAAGCACCCCAGCTGAGAACTGAACTGGAGAATCTCTTGCTATGAGGTGGAATGCTAACCACTGCAGCACTGTACCACCTGTGTATAGTGTTTGGCAGTGAATAACATCAGTTTGATTTTATTGGGATTAAAGTACAGAGTTTTTTTTTTTTAACCAAGTTTCAATAGATGAGAAAAAAGTTTGTGTAAGTTCCTGAAGCTATTGAGCAATACCAGCTTACTGCATGTTTTTAAAAATGTTGAAGAGAAGAAGTCCAGTGATTAACCCTTGTGGTACCTCTGTGGAAACTGGTAGAAAAGGTAAGTAATCTTTTTGCCATTTAACTGTGTGCATTCTTTCAGACAGATAGCTAAGGAACTGCAAAATGGAGGATAGGGAGAGGCAGGCAACTGCTAGTCCAGAAAGTAGTTGTTGATGTGATACAATATCGAATGCTTAGCATCTATCTAGGAACATGTTGAGACTAAATTTCCATTGTTCCTGTGTTGATTTATGATGTTTGTGAAGTGAAGATGAGCTGTGTTTGTACTGTGTTATATTATAAAGAGTAGGTTGTTAAGGCATTGTGTTAGCCATGTGTGGGTACATCTCTTGGAAAGGATTGCTATGGGTCTGCAGTTGTTGAAATCAGTTGATGTATCCCCATTGGGCAAATGATTTACTATAAGAGTATTTCCAAAGTACAGGAACATATTTTTGGATATGGACCTGTTTATTAAAACAGAGATAGGGAAGGCAATAGCATCAGCAGCCATTTTTATATAATCAGATAAAAGTGCTAGTATGGTAGATTTGAGTATACGTATGTACTTTCTTATGATAGAGATAGGTATAGGGGTAAAGTTGAAGGCATTGGGTTGGCTTGGATAAGGTGAAGGGAGGGAGAAGGGGGTGGCAGGACTGTTATTGACTAGTGACTGTAAAGCCTGAATGAAGTTCTGATTAAACTGAGTAAAGGTAGTATCACATGAGTTATTAATTGTGGGAGATGGAATACAAATTTGTCCAGAATGGATTACTCTGTTTAGGGAAGACTGGAATAGCTTTGGGTTATTCTGATTTTTGAGTTGGGATCTGTATAGCATTTTTACTTATCATTTGATTTGGAATTTTGCAGGGTTTCTTAGTTGTCTGCAAAGCTGAAATGTATTTTGTGTTCTGTATCAGTGCCAGGCATTCCATGCTTTATCTTTTTGTGCCAGCTCGACGTTCAACCTTCAACGAAGGCACACCAATTTATGTATGTCTTTCGAATGCCCACCCAACCACGAGGAGGACATGCAGACTCCACACAAAAGGCACTCCCTGCACTCCAGCCGAGAATCGAACAGGAGACCCTCTTGCTGTGAGGCAACAATGCTACTGCTGCACCACTGCAGAAAATTCTTAATACATTCCAGTTACACTGAGACAGTGTATTATTGAATGTCTCCCTAATAAATTCGGTTAAGTTGCATATTTGGTTCTACCTAGTTTGTTTGTCATAAATAGTATGGCTTCTATCTGCATATGTTGGTAAAAGATCAGTCGTGGTGTCTGGTACACATCTGGCTGTCAATATACTGTTAGGTTTACTTGTTAGTATCCAATCTAAGGTTGATTCTCTTGTGTTATTATTATTATTTTTTTACTCCAACGGTAGTGATAATTAGTTGAGTAAACTCATATAAATGTATTGTTTCTGATGGGGTAGTATATTAATGATTTGCCAGTCTAGTTTAGGTCTCCTGAGACAATAGTTTCAAAATGGATATGATATGATAACAAGTAAAAGAAATTTTCTGCAGTCTTGATGTTATTACATGATGGGATATATATTCCTGAGATTTTCTATTGCTGAGTTTTAGTTGTGTCATGATTTTTTAATAGTTATTAAATGTTTATATATCTTGTTTTAAAAGGCTTATGTTTAGGGAGTTTTTATAAATATT